>NC_089803.1:5106781-5406781 GCF_029633855.1 Hoplias malabaricus | reverse complement strand
TTTTAGTTACATATCAGTAACATAGTTTATTTATAGCACTGAATTACACAACACCTCCTGATGTATGATACAATACAAAAATACCAATTCCAATTTATCTTGCATCCGCTTCAAGATGCATTTTCTTTCGTAAGATACATTCTGTAGATTGTCCTATTATTAACCATTCTATTACCAGTAATTTTCCTATTGATTCTGCACCCCCCCCCACCTTCTCCTGAGGAACATGCCACACTGTTCAATTTTACACTCTTTGAGATTCTTAATACCCTAGACCATGTGAAATCTAGAATGGTGATGTTTATTTCTTCTTCTCCCTGGTACACTAAGGAATTACGCACCATGAAGCAGACTGGCCGCCAGCTGGAGAGACTCTGCAGGAAATCTAAGCTTTTTTGTTCATGCTGAGGCCTATAAACAGCACCTAGCTGCCTACAGAGATGCCTTACATGCTGCCAAATCATCCTATATGTCCAGCCTTATTAACAATGCTAATACAAATACTCCACATCTTTTTTCAACAATCACCAAACAATTTAAACCTCCTGACAGTGCTATAGCTGCTTCTCTGGCTCTTTGTGATTAATTTCTACATTTCTTTGAATCTAAAGTTGTGAAGATCAATAGTGATCTTGTGTCTGAGAGAAACTATATGGTCTTTTTGCATCTTTGTCTGACCTTTTGTTATCCCCTCATAGTCCCATCCCCCATTCCCACCAATCATTCCCCCACTTACATCATACCCTTCCTTCCTCTATCTGATCATCTTCATCATCCCCTTTACCCCTCCTCAAATTCCTCTTCTTCCTCCAATTCCCTTCCCCCACTATTCCAATTTATATAAGGCCCTTCTAAAATGTTTGGTGTTAGACTGGATTGGGAACAGACTGGACTGGCAACTGTCACAGAATGGACTGAGGACAGACTGGATTAGGTACAGAATGAACTGGCTATAGACTGAACTGCTGACAAACTGATGACTAAGCTGTGTCCGTGCTTTTCTGCATGCACGTGAAGAAACCTCTGAACCTCCAGTTTCCAAACTTTTCCAAACTGGGAACAGTTTCCAGATCATCCTGAGATAGAACGCAATCACCCAGTTGTACTAATACAAACCGGATTCCAAAAAAGTTGGGACTCTAACCCAATTGTGAATAAAAACTGAATGCAATGATGTGGAGATGGCAAATGTCAATATTTTATTCGTAATAGAACATAGATGACAGATCAAAAGTTTAATCTGAGTAAATGTAACATTTTAAAGTAAAAGTATGTTGATTCAAAATTTCACAGTGTCAAGAAATCCCAAAAAAATTGGGACAAGAAGCAATAAGTGGCTGTAAAAAGGAAATTGAATGTATAATGAACAGCTGGATTACCAATTAAAACTAATTAGGTCAATTGACAACATGATTGGGTCTAAAAAGGACTTCTCAGAGTGTCAGTGTCTCTCTGAAGCCAAGATGATAAGAGGAACACCAATTCCACCATTGTTGTGCAGAAAGATAGTGCAGCAATACCAGAATGGTGTTACCCAGCGTAAAATATCAAAGACTTTTAAGTTATCATCATCAACCATGCATAACATCATCAAACGATTCAGAGAATCTGGAACAATTGCTGTGCGTAAGGGTCTACTGGATGCTCGTGATCTCCAGGCCCTTAAACATCACTGCACCTCAAACAGGAATGCCACTGTCAAGAATATAACAGAATGGGCTCAGGAATACTTCCAGAAAGCATTGTCAGTGAACTCTACAGTGCAAAGAGGAAGCCATTTCTAAGCAAGCTCCATAAGCTCAGACATTTGCACTGGGCCAGGGGTCTTTTAAAATGGAGTGTGGCAAAATGGAAGACTGTCACGATTTGAAGTTATTTATGGAACACTGGGACGCCATGTCATCCGGACCAGAGAGGACAAGGATAACCCAAGTTGTTATCAACGATCCATTCAGAAGCCTGCATCACTGATGGTATGGGGTTGCATGAGTGCTTGTGGCATGGGCAGCTTGCATGTCTGGAAAGGCACCATTGATGCAGAGAACTATGTTCAGGTTCTAGAACAACATATGCTCCCATCTAGACATCATCTCTTTCAGGGAAGACCCTGCATTTTTCAACAAGATAATGCCAGACCACATTCTGCAGCAATCACAACATCATGGCTACGTAGGAGAAGGATCTGGGTACTGAAATGGCCAGCCTGCAGTCCAGATCTTTCACCTATAGAGAACATTTGGCGCATCATAAAGAGGAAGGTGCGACAAAGTAGGCCCAAGACGATTGAGCAGTTAGAGGCCTGTATTAGACATGAATGGGAGAACATTCCTATTTCTAATCTTGAGAAACTGGTCTCCTCTGTCCCCAGACGTCTGTTGAGTGTTGTAAGAAGGAGGGGGGATGCCACACAGTGGTAAAAAATGGTCTTGTCATAACTTTCTTGGGATTTGTTGATGCCATGAAATTTTGAAACAACATATTTTTCCCTTAAAATGATACATTCTCTCAGTTTAAACTTTTGATCTGTGATTTGTGTTCTATTCTGAATATAATATTAGATGTTGGCACCTCAACATCATTGCATTCAGTTTTTATTCACAATTTGTTTAGTGTCCCAACTTTTTTGGAATCCGGTTTGTACATGATCCTGTGTATGTGTTGTAGTGGAGTATGTATCGAATAAAGAAATGAAAAGTTCTGAATGAAAGACTCTCCACTCTGATAAGGATTTTTTGGAACATAATCCCACATTCTACAGAATGCTTGTGTGCTGAGAGACTCTGCACCCCCCCCCACACACACACACACTCACGCACACACATATGTCTACACCAAAAGACTGGGCAGGACACTTTCCAGTGACCCCCCCGTCTCCTCCAAGAATGTGAAGAAAACAGAACCAGTTTATGACGCTTTTAAGCCGAAGGAGATGAAACAAGGTGTTAAAGGCCCGGATTAAATGAACCCGTTTATGGCCCTCGGCATCAAAATGGCGACTCCTTATCTTATGCAAAATCAACAGGTGACCCCAGAATTGACCTTGCACTGAACTCCTGCAACCCCGATCCAAACCAAACAAATAGCATGGACCAACAGCGCCCCCAAGTGGACATTTGCGAAATAATGTTCCTGCCACCCTTTAAATCCATGACGGACGCATCGAGTGTTTATAACCATGTTTATGCAATATGTATGTATGTTACTCTCTGTTATTCTCAAGTGAATGTCTACTAACTAATGAAGTGATGTGCATTACTGTTTCAATCATGAAGGAAAATTTCTGTCTCTGATTAGGAAAACTAATTAGTTTCTAAACATCTAGCATAATATTGTAATTGGATGTGATCGTAAAATACCCAAGATATATATACATAGATATTTGATAAAAATAATCCAGGACACTCATTATGCTATACCACAAGTATGTATAAGTATTTTTTACTCTATTCAGTTTTCTATGTATATGTGACTCTCTTCCCTCTCTGAAACGTGAAACAAGTCACGTGAACCTCAGACCCAGGATCCAATCAAAGAAAGGAGACCTCCCAAAAAGGAGTGCCCAGCTTTAAGCTCGCTCTGTTCTACTCTTTTTCGCTTCGCTCTTTTCCGCTACATTCTCTTATGCTCTTCACGTCGCTCTCTCTTCACTCTTCTCTTCATGCGATGCTCTTCTTCTTCATTACGCTGACAAGATTCTTCAACGAACTTTATAGAGGACCTCAGTCAACGCTCAAGGGACGCCTTGTGCTAGTTAGCAGTGTGATACAGAAAATACAGAGTAACGTCGAGAAATTTTCAGTAATCTTTTCTTTGTTTATTTTTGTTCATGTTTGTCGCCCAATCAAAGTTTTAATTTTATGACTCATCAAAGCAGGTGAAACTTATTTTGGCCAGAATAAGATACCACCCCTGAGATTAATTGATAGCTGATATGTTAGTGTTATTCTCTGACTTCTGAGGGCGTCACTTCTGAGGATTTGAGGAAACAGCGAGCTACGCTTCGACGCCCCCTCACTCCGGGGACAATCCAGCCAGGCCAGCAGTCCTCTGTGATGGGAATCCCCCGATCGACGTCACACCGTCTAAGGCCAAGAGTGACTGACTCATCCTGGAAGGAATACCTTCCCTAACAAGCCTACCTTCAGTGACACGGGGAGGACAGGAAGCCAAGACCCGGAGAACGGAGATTGAATCTGCTGGACCCAACGGCTTGGTTATAACAGCAACAAGAGTAAGCAAGCATAAATTACTCATTTTTCAGAAGCCGATGCCTAATTAAGTCTCTTGATAAATGTATACATTAATTAAATCTCATTTACCAACACATTAGTCACAAGCCTTTTCGCCTAGCCTATCTTTAAATTAGAATCGGTTTCACCTGCATTGATGCCGTGAAATTTTGAGATTGCACAATGTTTATTAAATATTCTCTTTTCTCTTAATAAAATATTTCCATTATTTGAAATAACAGTGTGTGGAGTTTGTTCATTAAGAGTCTGAAAATCCTGATGACAGTATTCACTCTCTAATTAATTGTTAAGGTTTTGCCATTTAAGTCAATCCTAATAATAATAATTATCATCATTAGTCAAACCATTATTAATCAGAACGAGTTCGAATAAGGTTAAGCCGCTACAGTGTAAATAAACTCCAGTCAACGCCGAACTCCAGTCTCCTGACTCTTCAATGCCGAATATCTAACAACATCAACCTTCCATTCTTTTGAAATTAACAATCTCTTTGAACCATTCCATTCCGGATTCTGTCCCTTCCACAGCACTAAAACTGCCTTAATGAAACTATTGAATGATCTTCTTTTAGCTGTGGATTCTGGCTCTCTCTGTATCCTATTACTATTAGATCTGAGTGCAGCATTCAGCACAGTACACCACCCCATTCTTCTATCCAGGCTGCGGGAGCTGGGCGTTGATGGTTCCGCACTGGATTGGTTCACATCCTATCTAACTGACAGAAAACAGTTCATTACCCTTTCCGCTCACACTTCTTGCACTTCTCCTGTTACTCAAGGGGTACCTCAAGGATCAGTTCTTGGGCCCCTTCTTTTCATTGCATACATGCTTCCCCTTGGACATATCTTGCATCATTTTAATCTCAACTTTATCTTGTGTCATTTTAATCTCAACTTTCACTGTTATGCAGATGACATCCAGATTTATTTTCGTATTAAATCCATTAATAACCCCCTCTTGACCAGTTATAAACCTATCTATCAGAAATCAAGAAATGGATGAATCACATCGTTGTTAAACAGTAACAAGACTGAACTCTTGCTAATCTGTTCCAAATCAATCCTCAAAAAAGTTGGTTCCCTTTCTCTCTCCATTGATAATTCAAGTGTATCTCCTTCTTTCCTGGTTCAAAAACTGGGTGTCATCCTCGACTCAACTCTTTCACTTAGTGCTCACATCAGTTCTATAATCAAAACATCTTATTTTCATTTGTGTATTATTGCCAAAATCAGGCCATCTCTTTCTCAATCTGCTGCTGAAATCCTTATTCATGCCTTCAGCTCCACCCGTTTAGACTACTGCAACTCTCTTCTCTTTGGCATCACCTCTTGCTCTTTCCACAGACTTCAGATTGTCCAGAATTCTGCTCCCCGCCTTCTCACTCGCACTTGCTCTCACCAACACATCACACCTGTTCTTTAACATCTTCACTGGCTTCCCATAAAGTACCGTATTCAATTCAAAATACTTCTTCTCACATACAAAGCTCTGAATAACCTTGCTCCTTCATACCAGTCTGCTCTTCTGCATCCCTACAGACCCATGCAAACACTCAGGTCTTCCTCAACCGGGCTGCTCACTGTCCCTCCTTCCAACCTTCACAGCTATGGTGATCGCGCTTTCTCTACATCTGCTCCGCGACTCTGGAACTCTCTTCCCCCCTCAGTCCAACATTCTCCAACTCTCTCTATATTCAAATCAAACCTCAGAAAATATATTTTCTCCCTTGCTTATAATACTTCTCAAATGTAATCTTTTCATGCTTGTACTGTTTGTTAATGTTTTGTATTCTGTATTTGCTCTGTTTTGCATGCCTTTGAATGTGTTCTATGTAGTAACTACTTTAAGCATCTTTTTGTTCTTGAAAAGCACTATATAAATGTAATGTATTATTATTATTCAAAAATCCGACATTTTTCCCTGTCAGATTTGGAGAACCATTGGTTGTAAGACCTGCCAGTCTGTCCCATTTCAGTCCGTTTGTCCAAGCTTGCAATTACCTCTGTGAACAAATCACTCTCAGTCATTGTACCTTTCATTGAACAAATTGCTGCCAGCTCCTCCATAATTTCAAAGTCTTTGGTGATTCCACGTACAAAGATGAGCAACTTCACAGTGTCATGAACATCGCAGCTCTCATCCAGAGTCAAAGAGAAAAATCAAAACTGTCTGCTGTCTTTTGCAGCTGTAGCTCCAGATTTTCTACAATTTCTCACTATGGCTCACCATTAGAGGCACACATTCGCAAATGCTTCTTTTTTTCCCAGGGCAGATTAGCGGAGCAATGTTTACGAAACACTCTGTACAGAATTCCCCTTCAGAGAAAGGCTTACGGTTTTTTGCAGTTTTGTGGGAAATCACAAAGCTGGTCTTGACAGCTGCTTCCCTGGATGTGTGAAGCTTGGTAAACAACCTTGTTGCTTTTGCAGTTTAGCTAGAGAGCTTCCGGTGTCCATGTTTGCTCTTCATCAGTGAAGTTCTTGTATTTCTCTGCATGTTTAGTCTCATAATAATGATTCAAGTTGTAAACCTTACGCACAGTGACCATTTCTCGACAAACAAAGCACACAGTTTTGCCTTTGACATTAGTAAAATACTTAGAATTCCATATACTGGTAAAAACCCTACATTCTGTATCAACCTTTCTTATGTAGCATGTGTGAGTGTAAACGCTCACTCGTGCAAGAATATATGATTTTCTGTAACCTGGAAAAGGCAGACCCTTCAAAATAAAAGCAGTTCAGTTTGTGCATAATGTACCCTTATTTATGTTTAATTCCTAGGGGAAGGGTGGCTACCTGATGACCCCTGTGAAGATCTAGTGATGTAGTGGATGGTTTGGGTACTCATGAGATGGGCTCAGTGAGTAACTGTTGTTGTTAAGGGTAGCTGGTTGCTGACAGGATGACTTACCCTGTTTATGATTATAATTACCACTGACCTCACGAGGGGATGGTGAGGTGCAGCCAATGAGCTGGATGTGCCCTGGGGGCCGTACAATGCCCAGATCTGCACTTAACAGAATTTCAAAAGACGGAGACATTTTCACTGAAATCAATGTATTGATGTCACTATCAGTTTCTGATCGAACATATTTCTAACTTTGGATGATGAAAGAACATTTGGGGACTTTAAACTTTCACTAAGCACTGAGTTAATAATAGGTTTATAAAGAGCCAAAAAATGAACAGTCACAGATCTTTTTAAAGCTTTATTTTTATGAATGAATACAGCATTAAAAAAGATTAGCATTAAAAATATTTAGAGCAGGAACAAAAAGCAACAAACAGTGTAAGAGTGTATATATAGAGAGTGTAACTCTGTACTGAGCTGCTCCAGAAGCTGATGTGAAGATCTGAGCATTAATCAGAGACATGTTTGAACACACTGAAGATGAAGAGGAGCTCTATCAGCTCCAACACAGGTGTGGACCCTCACTATCCAGTGCACTGATCTCTCTTCAGTGTTTCACTGACAGTAGTCTGGCCTCCTTTGGTGGCCTCACAGGTCACTGTCTTCTTCATCCACTCGTCCTCCTGGAGGGTCAGGGTGCTGCTCCAGCTGTAGAGACCAGTGTCCTTCTGCAGAAGCCCAGGACTCTGACTAAACCCAGAGGTCAGAGGGTTTCCACCCACCTTCCAGCTCAGCTTCCAGTCTGAGGGGAAGCCCTTGTTGGCCAAACACACCAGTGTGGCCGTCCCCTGCCCCAGACTGGAGGAGGGCAGGACTGTGAGGGTGGGGCGGGTCGGAGCTAGGACACACACACACACACACACACACACACACACACATTGTTTCATTTCCCTTATTTCTAACACAGCACAAATGACTTCAGTGATGCAGTAAAAATCACACTCTAATTACAACCTTCAACTCAACCACTTTCACATATAAACTCATATTTACAATTACATTCAGAGGAGGATTTCAGTTTCATTAAATATTACAGAGTTTTCACTTACAAACATCTACAGAACATTATGATTTCACCAGGCGTCCCCAAACATTTGCATATAACTGTTTTTCTAACAGAGCAGAACTGAGCTCAGTGAAGCATTAAAATAACGCTCTAATTATAACCTTAAACTGAACCGCTTCAAATATGAACTAATATTTACAATTACATTAATAGATACATTTCATTCAGAATACTTTTAAAACTATTTCTTTCATTTAATTCATTATAATTGTAACATTACACACATCCCATGATGTGAAAGTTTAAAACATGATTTGATTTCCTCCAAAACAGTGAATAATCAATAACTAAATCAAGCTGCAGTCTCCATGTACTACGTCTTCAAAGCTTTAGAACAGAAAACACTGCTCATAATAACCTCCACATTGTGGCGTCCAGATGGAGACAGAACGGCTCTAATCACCCAACACTGACTCTACAATCCAGCTTTACATTTGATCTTTTTAAAAAGAAATGTCATCACTGAACACTTCACAGGAAACCTTTAGGAAATATTTGTATTTTAAAGAAAAGAAATCCAGTTCAGAAACAGGAGCTGGTGGTGAAACCTAAAGCTCCACACTCTCCACACTTCAGAGCAGTTCTAATTAAATACATTCACATTTGGATTATCATTTATTCAGAAGATCATCAAGTGCATCTCTACTGTTGTCCAGAATCATTTTAATGAAAGATTCCTTTTGAATAAAGAGTAAAAGTGGACTTACTTCCAACATCCAGTTTTGTTCCTCCACCAAAAGTCAACCACAGTGATACAAACTCGTTTACTGGCCGTACAAAAACCTCCTGCTCTAAACACACCCCTCTCTTCAGCCTTTACACACACTATTTCTGAACTAGAACACAATATTAATGGATTCTGCAGCTATTAATAATGGAAAACACTCCCAAACTGTAGAAGCTACAGATTCGCAACAAGGATTATTTTATAAACATTAAAATATCTAAACCCAGGACACACTTTGTTCTTTTGTATTTCCACAACAACTAATATTAAAACCAGATCCAATTAATGACAATAATAAAAACATGCTCCACTCTCTGTGTTGGTGATTATATGTTCACTTTCATCAGAAGTGTTCATAAATAATTCAATCAGTAAAAATTAGAGCTGCTGTTGAAAACTGTTCAACATTCATTAATAGTTTAAAAGATTCTTACTGTTATCATTGTGTTTCCTCCACCCAAAAGTCCTCCAGCCCTGATACAGACAGATGGAGCCACAGTAGCAGCTGCAGAAAACCTCAAATGAAAGTCAGAGACAGTTAGAGTTTAGGATTTTAAACATGAGACTCCACACTGAGCAGAAATGTTTGATCAAACAATATCAAATAAATATGATGATCTTTCCTCAGTGTTGTTAGAAAGATGATTTCCATAGAGAGGGTCCACTTTGCATCATGAGCCCATGCTTCAGTGCTCTGCTAGTGTTTATAGTCCTGTGAGTTTAACACTTCATGACTGAGAGCTGCTGCCCCACAAACTTCACCCACAGCAACCATGACTTTGGTCTCCATCTTCATCTGGACACTGGCGTTCTGGACGAGAGGTAACACACATTATTATTTTTTTCAATTAAACCACCATTTAAAAAAATAATATATTATTGTATTTAATGTTTTCTGTGTTTATGTTTTTTTATTTACATTTACATACTAATTTTACATTTATATATATATATATATATATATATATAGTTTGTATTATTTTATCATTTTATATTAAAACTTTTTAAGAAACTAAAAATTAACACTTTAATGATAGTTTTTAAAAGCAATTTTTTATTTTATTTTATTTTTATTTTATTATTAGAACTCACATTTTATTTTGTACTTTTTTTCCCTTTAGGATCCAGTGGTCAGGTGACTGTGACACAGAGTCCTGCAATAAAAATAGTTTCTGCAGGACAATCAGTCACCATTAACTGCAAAGTCATTCCTGCAGCATCAGGTTGTTCCCCTCGAGATTGTTTCTACTGGTATCAGCAGAAACCTGGAGAAGCTCCTAAACTCCTGATCTACTGGACTAACACTAGACAGTCAGGTATTTCAGATCGTTTCAGTGGCAGTGGATCTGGATCTGACTTCACTCTGACCATCAGTAACGTCCAGACTGAAGATGCAGGAGATTATTACTGTCAGAGTAGGCATAGCATCAGTGGTAGCTATGTGTTCACACAGTGAAATAGAGTCGTACAAAAACCTCCCTCAATCAGAGACTGCACTGCTGCAGCTGCACCCTACTGCAGGTGCTGAGGGGGAGGATGATACACACAATAACACACTCTGTGGAGGAGAGACACACACCTCACTAACACACACCTCCACACACAATAACACACTCTGTGGAGGAGAGACACCTCACTAACACACACCTCCACACACAATAACACACTCTGTGGAGGAGAGACACACACCTCACTAACACACACCTCCACACACAATAACACACTCTGTGGAGGAGAGACACACACCTCACTAACACACACCTCTACACACAATAATACACTCTGTGGAGGAGAGACACACACCTCACTAACACACACCTCCACACACAATAACACACTCTGTGGAGGAGAGACACACACCTCACTAACACACACCTCCACACACAATAACACACTCTGTGGAGGAGAGACACACACCTCACTAACACACACCTCCACACACAATAACACACTCTGTGGAGGAGAGACACACACCATACTAACACACACCTCCACACACAATAACACACTCTGTGGAGGAGAGACACACACCTCACTAACACACACCTCCACACACACAATAACACACTCTGTGGAGGAGAGACACACACCTCACTAACACACACCTCCGCACACAATAACACACTCTGTGGAGGAGAGACACACACCTCACTAACACACACCTCCACACACAATAACACACTCTGTGGAGGAGAGACACACACCTCACTAACACACACCTCCACACACAATAACACACTCTGTGGAGGAGAGACACACACCTCACTAACACACACCTCCACACACAATAACACACTCTGTGGAGGAGAGACACCTCACTAACACACACCTCCACACACAATAACACACTCTGTGGAGGAGAGACACACACCTCACTAACACACACCTCCACACACAATAACACACTCTGTGGAGGAGAGACACACACCTCACTAACACACACCTCTACACACAATAATACACTCTGTGGAGGAGAGACACACACCTCACTAACACACACCTCCACACACAATAACACACTCTGTGGAGGAGAGATACACACCTCACTTACACACACCTCCACACACAATAACACACTCTGTGGAGGAGAGACACACACCTCACTAACACACACCTCCACACACAATAACACACTCTGTGGAGGAGAGACACACACCTCACTAACACACACCTCCACACACAATAACACACTCTGTGGAGGAGAGACACACACCTCACTAACACACACCTCCACACACAATAACACACTCTGTGGAGGAGAGACACGCACCTCACTAACACACACCTCCACACACAATAACACACTCTGTGGAGGAGAGACGCGCACCTCACTAACACACACCTCCACACACAATAACACACTCTGTGGAGGAGAGACACACACCTCACTAACACACACCTCACTAACACACACCTCTACACACAATAATACACTCTGTGGAGGAGAGACACACACCTCACTAACACACACCTCCACACACAATAACACACTCTGTGGAGGAGAGATACACACCTCACTTACACACACCTCCACACACAATAACACACTCTGTGGAGGAGAGACACACACCTCACTAACACACACCTCCACACACAATAACACACTCTGTGGAGGAGAGACACACACCTCACTAACACACACCTCCACACACAATAACACACTCTGTGGAGGAGAGACACACCTCACTAACACACACCTCCACACACAATAACACACTCTGTGGAGGAGAGACACGCACCTCACTAACACACACCTCCACACACAATAACACACTCTGTGGAGGAGAGACGCGCACCTCACTAACACACACCTCCACACACAATAACACACTCTGTGGAGGAGAGACACACACCTCACTAACACACACCTCACTAACACACACCTCCACACACAATAACACACTCTGTGGAGGAGAGACACACACCTCACTAACACACACCTCCACACAATAATACACTCTGTGGAGGAGAGACACACACCTCACTAACACACACCTCCACACACAATAACACACTCTGTGGAGGAGAGACACACACCTCACTAACACACACCTCCACACACAATAACACACTCTGTGGAGCAGAGACACAAACCTCACTAACACACACCTCCACACACAATAACACACTCTGTGGAGGAGAGACACACTCCTCACTAACACACACCTCCACACACAATAACACACTCTGTGGAGGAGAGACACACACCTCACTAACACACACCTCCACACACAATAACACACTCTGTGGAGGAGAGACACACACCTCACTAACACACACCTCCACACACAATAACACACTCTGTGGAGAAGAGACACGCACCTCACTAACACACACCTCCACACACAATAACACACTCTGTGGAGGAGAGACGCGCACCTCACTAACACACACCTCCACACACAATAACACACTCTGTGGAGGAGAGACACACACCTCACTAACACACACCTCCACACACAATAACACACTCTGTGGAGGAGAGACACACACCTCACTAACACACACCTCCACACACAATAACACACTCTGTGGAGGAGAGACACACACCTCACTAACACACACCTCCACACACAATAACACACTCTGTGGAGGAGAGACACACACCTCCACACAATAACACACTCTGTGGAGGAGAGACACACACCTCACTAACACACACCTCCACACACAATAACACACTCTGTGGAGAAGAGACACACACCTCACTAAAACACACCTCCACACACAATAACACACTCTGTGGAGGAGAGACACACACCTCACTAACTCACACCTCCACACACAATAACACTCTGTGGAGGAGAGACACACACCTCACTAACACACACCTCCACACACAATAACACACTCTGTGGAGGAGAGACACACACCTCACTAACACACACCTCCACACACAATAACACACTCTGTGGAGCAGAGACACAAACCTCACTAACACACACCTCCACACACAATAACACACTCTGTGGAGGAGACACACACACCTCAGTGTGTCTTCTCAGCGTTTTAAAGGCGGATTTAACTGGTACTTACAGTGTACCTTTCCATAACGTACAGATTAAGACTGATATGAATCAGTATAAAATACTTACCTGTTCCTACTGGTACTTTAACTATTGGGGACTTTGTTTTATGCTTTTATTCAGCAGGCAAGCTTCACTCACATTCCAGGTTCTTATTATGCTTCTAATTGTCTTGTACTTCATTGTATGGTTCTGATTAATATGATGAGCATTGGCTCTGTACTTTTGAAATGTCCTCCCAGGTCTGTAGGTTCAGTCCTGCAGCAGCTTATGACAGGACGAGTAGAAAGAAGTTACCTCTATGGAAGGCTTGTCATCCAAAGACAAATAACTGAATGCCAGTACAGGGAAACAACAGGGAATGGGCTGGATTATGTAGTTCCTCACACTTCTCTGCTTCTTACACCATAACTACAGTGAAACTACATGGAGTGGGCTGGTAACAATGGGGAGTGGGCTGGATTATGTAGTTCCTCACACTTCTCTGCTTCTTACACCATAACTACAGTGAAACTACATGGAGTGGGCTGGATTATGTAGTGGACAACTATTATCCCATTTTACACACAAACAACAGGGAGTGAGCTTTACTTCTGTGTTGTGGTGTTCAATTGCTCTGCCATTGGATTAAAGACACCCCACATCAGTAATGTGGAACATTCATTTTTCTTGTCTACACAAAGTGCACAAAAGACGGTTAAACAATGTCAATAAATATCAATTTAAGATAATTATATTCAACAAAATCCACAAAACAATGTTCTATGAGCAATCAGTACCTGTAATCTCACTTGATAATTTACATTCCACCTTAAATGACACCTTAACTCACCTCAGACTCCATCACGAGTAAGATTAAACATATTTAATACACATAAAACCACCTTTTAATTGCACAAAACATACTCAGTATATACCTAGACGTTGGAAATAAGTGTGTTAAGGTGATTTATGTTGACAATTAGAACATATAATATATTTTCAGGTCTAAAATTAAGGAGCGGCACCAAACCTGCTCTGAACACAATGTTATAACGAGAGGTGGGGAAACGGCCTACTTCCCACATGGTAGGGCTATTGAAACTCCGCCCCTTTTGACAGCTTTCTCTAATAAGCTTATTTATTTATTTATTCACTGTAGTGAACTACATTATATAGTCCACTCAGTGAAGTACAAGATATCATTTATTAGAATCATAATAAATACCTGGAACGTGAGTGAAGCTCGCCCTCTGAATAAACACATAAAACAATGACTGTCATGCACAGAGAATGTACACCATAAATTCAGAGAAATTACACTTATACTCCCCAATATTTAAGTACCAGAAAGAACCTGTAAGTATTTTAAATTTACCGATGCATATAAACAATCCGTAAATGATGTGAAGGTGCACTATAAGTATGAGGTACATTTCCCTTTAAAATACCAGGATGTACACCATAAAACACGGGGAGATGCACTGTAAGTGCCAGGGAAGTACACGTTAAAACGCGGGCTGGTAAGTGTTTTAGATGTACTGACACATATAAGGAAGTTATGGGAAGGTACACTGTAACTACTGAGTAAATACACTTTAAATCACGGGAAAGTACACCATAAAATGTGTGAAGGTACATTGTAAGTTCTGGGTAAGTACACATTAAGACGCAGGCTGTATTTTAAAGTGTTACCCACTCCTTCACACACAATAACACACTCTGTGGAGGAGAGACTCTTATTTAAATATTTATTTACATATTCTTTATTTATTTTATTTTTGCCCCATTTGCCATTAGCCACAGCAGACCTAGGACTGTTAAAAACCATGTGATTTCTCCTGAAGGTTGTGGAGAGTCCAGAGCTGTCTTTTTTGATAAGTGTGATATTCTATTGGAACACAGAGGGGAACTAATAATCAAAGTGAGTGTGAACGCTGACGGCATGTATATCATTATTCACTGTAAATGTTCATCTTTGAATTGTAGAGCTCTAACTTTGTATATCATTTCATCTTTGAATTCCATCACAGTGGAAATAGTATTTCAGTGTTCTTTAGCTTTACTACATGAGTACATGCAGAAATATTAATTTTAAAATAACTACCTATGGGCTTGGATCTAGTTCTTGTACCAAACGTTATTAGTTCTGTCTCATTGTTCTGTTTTAGTGATGATGCTACTCAGTGATGACTCTTTATTAATTATTAATAATGATAATTAATTCATTCATTATCTGTAACTGCTTATCCAGTTCAGGGTTGTGGTGGGCCCAGACCCGGGGTGCCAGTCCTTCACAGGGTGATACACACTCACACATTCACTCACACCTAGGGATACTTTTGAGTCACCAATCCACTTACCAACGTGTGTTTTTGGACCATGGCAGGAAGCACCCAGAGAAAATCCATGCGGACATGGGGTGAACACATCATGCTCCTCACAGACAGTCACCCATAGGAAACCCACACAGACACAGGGAGAACACACCACACTCCTTACAGACAGTCACCCATAGGAAACCCACACAGACACAGGGAGAACACACCACACTCCTCACAGACAGTCACCCGGAGGAAACCCACGCAGACACAGGGAGAACACACCACACTCCTTACAGACAGTCACCCATAGGAAACCCACACAGACAAAGGGAGAACACACCACACTCCTCACAGACAGTCACCCGGAGGAAACCCACGCAGACACAGGGAGAACACACCACACTCCTCACAGACAGTCACCCGGAGGAAACCCACGCAGACACAGGGAGAACACACCACACTCCTCACACAGTCACCTAGAGAAAACCCACACAGACACAGCAAGAACACACCACACTCCTTACAGACAGTCACCCATAGGAAACCCACGCAGACACAGGGAGAACACACCACACTCCTCACAGACAGTCACCTGGAGCGGGACTTGAACCAACAACCTCCAGGACCCTGAAGCTGTGTGATAGTGACACTACCTGCTGCTCCACCGTGCCTCCATAATGATGATAATGTAAAATGTAAACAATCACAGTAGAGATAAAACCCCAAAACAACAGGTAGTGTCTCTGTCATAGCTCCAGGGTCCGGGGGTTATGGGTTCGAGCCCCGCTGTGGATGACAGTCCTTAAGGAGTTTGGTGGGTTCTCCCAGTGTCCGCGTGGGTTTCCTCCATGTGCTCTATTTTGAGAAAACTACTTTGGGAGAAGAATAAATATCCAGAAGTGATACTGACTTGAAGTGCTCTGCCAGTAGTGTGTCAGACAATCGATGAGATCAAGCTGAACATCAATGTGTGCGTTATCCACACTGCAAGTAAAAGGAGAATAAATATACATTTCACTCTCAATTGTTTTGAAGTCAAATGCGAGATCTGCCATCCAGTCTGCATCTGAGAGCTCTGGGATGTCTTTACCTTTCTTGTCACAACACTCTAGAATCTCTGCTCTCAGGTCCCACACTCTTTTAATCACCTTGCCCAGACAGAGCCATCTGACAGCTGTGTGGTAGCCTATGTCACCATGTTCAGTCTCATGCTCCTCCACAACTGCTTCAAACTGTCTGTGATTCAGTGCTCTTGCCCTGATGAAGTGAACTATTTTAGTTACATATCAGTAACATAGTTCATTTATAGCACTGAATTACACAACACCTCCTGATGTATGATACAATGCAAAAATACCAATTCCAATTTATCTTGCATCCGCTTCAAGATGCATTTTCTTTCATAAGACACATTCTGTCCTATTATTAACCATTCTATTACCAGTAATTTTCCTATTGATTCCACCCCCCCACGCCACCTTCTCCTGAGGAACATGCCACACTGTTAAATTCTACACTCTTTGAGATTCTTAATACCCTAGACCATGTGAAATCTAGAATGGTGATGTTTATTTCTTCTTCTCCCTGGTACACTAATGAATTACACACCATGAAGCAGACTGGCCGTCAGCTGGAGAGACTCTGCAGGAAATCTAAGCTTTTTGTTCATGCTGAGGCCTATAAGCAACACCTAGCTGCCTACAGAGATGCCTTACATGCTGCCAAATCATCCTATATGTTCAGCCTTATTAACAATGCTAATACAAATACTCCACATCTTTTTTCAACAGTCACCAAACAGTTTAAACCTCCTGACAGTGCTATAGCTGCTTCTCTGGCTCTTTGTGATTCATTTCTACATTTGTTTGAATCTAAAGTTGTGAAGATCAACAGTGATCTTGTGTCTTTCGCTGCTAATGACTCTTCACTTTCCACGCTGAGAGAAACTATATGGCCTTTTTGCATCTTTGTGTGACCTTTTGTTATCCCTCTCATAGTCCCATCCCCAATTCCCACCAATCATTCCCCCACTTACATCATACCCTTCCTTCTCTCTTATCTTATCTCTTTGTTTCTTTGATCATCTTCATCATCTCCTTTACCCCTCCTCAAATTCCTCTTCTTCCTCCAATTCCATTCCCCCACTATTCCAATTTATATAAGGCCCTTCTAAAATATTTGGTGTTAGACTGGATTGGGAACAGACTGGACTGGCAACTGTCACAGAATGGACTGAGAACAGACTGGATTAGGTACAGAATGAACTGGCTATAGACTGAACTGCTGACAAACTGAGCTGTGCTTGTGCTTTTCTGCATGCACGTGAAGAAACCTCTGAACCTCCAGTTTCCAAACTTTTCCAAACTGGAAACAGTTTCCAGATCATCCTGAAATAGAACGCAATCACCCAGTTGTACTCATACAAACCGGATTCCAAAAAAGTTGGGACACTAACCCAATTGTGAATGCAATGATGTGGAGATGGCAAATGTCAATATTTTATTCGCAATAGAACATAGATGACAGATCAAAAGTTTAATCTGAGTAAATGTAACATTTTAAAGGGAAAATATGTTGATTCAAAATTTCACAGTGTCAAGAAATCCCAAAAAAGTTGGGACAAGAAGCAATAAGTGGCTGTAAAAAGGAAATTGAGCATATAATGAACAGCTGGAAGACCAATTAACACTAATTAGGTCAATTGACAACATGATTGGGTCTAAAAAGAGCTTCTCAGAGTGTCAGTGTCTCTCTGAAGCCAAGATGGTAAGAGGATCACCAATTCCACCATTGTTGTGCAGAAAGATAGTGCAGGAATACCAGAATGGTGTTACCCAGCGTAAAATATCAAAAAGTTATCATCATCAACCATGCATAACATCATCAAAAGATTCAGAGAATCTGGAACAATTGCTGTGTGTAAGGGTCAAGGCCGTAAAACTCTACTGGATGCTCGTGATCTCCGGGCCCTTAAACGTCACTGCACCTCAAACAGGAATGCCACTGTCAAGGAAATAACAGAATGGACTCAGGAATACTTCCAGAAAGCATTGTCAGTGAACACAATCCACCGTGCCATCCGCCATTGCCAGCTGAAACTCTACAGTGCAAAGAGGAAGCCATTTCTAAGCAAGCTCCACAAGCTCAGACGTGTGCACTGGGCCAGGGGTCTTTTAAAATGGAGTGTGGCAAAATGGAAGACTGTTCTGTGGTCAGATGAGTCACGATTTGAAGTTCTTTATGGAACACTGGGACGCCATGTCATCCGGACCAGAGAGGACAAGGATAACCTAAGTTATTATCAACGCTCCGTTCAGAAGCCTGCATCACTGATGGTATGGGGTTGCATGAGTGCTTGGGGCATGGGCAGCTTGCATGTCTGGAAAGGCACCATTAATGCAGAGAACCATGTTCAGGTTCTAGAACAACATATGCTCCCATCTAGACGTCATCTGTTTCAGGGAAGACCCTGCATTTTTCAACAAGATAATGCCAGACCACATTCTGCAGCAATCACAACATCATGGCTACGTAGGAGAAGGATCCGGGTACTGAAATGGCCAGCCTGCAGTCCAGATCTTTCACCTATAGAGAACATTTGGCGCATCATAAAGAGGAAGGTGCGACAAAGAAGGCCCAAGACGATTGAGCAGTTAGAGGCCTGTATTAGACATGAATGGGAGAGCATTCCTATTTCTAAACTTGAGAAACTGGTCCCCTCTGTCCCCAGACATTTACATTTACATTTTACATTTATGCATTTGGCAGACGCTTTTATCCAAAGCGACTTACAAAAGAGGATCTAACATTCGAACTACAGCACAAATTATACAAAATACCTTACATTAAGTGCAATATGCCAGGAAGTAATAAGTGCATTAAAGAAAGACATTCAGTGCAAAAGATACTCTCGGAAGAGCTGGGTTTTCAATGATTTCTTGAATGCAGAGAGGGTTTCTGTTGCTCTGATAGTGCTTGGAAGCTCGTTCCACCAGCGTGGTACCAGAGATGAGAATAGCCTCAACTGACCTGTACGGGGGGTTGGTCGTGTTAGTTGGCCCTCCTTTGAGGAACGGAGAGGGCGGGCGCTAACGTATGACTTTAAGAGTCTATTGAGGTAGATGGGAGCAGAACCAGTGAATACTCTGAAGGCCATCATTAGTGATTTGACGTCTGTTGAGTGTTGTAAGAAGAAGGGGGGATGCCACACAGTGGTAAAAAATGGTCTTGTCATAACTTTTTTGGGATTTTTGATGCCATGAAATTTTGAAACAACATATTTTTCCCTTAAAATGATACATTCTCTCAGTTTAAACTTTTGACCTGTGATTTGTGTTCTATTCTGAATATAATATTAGATGTTGGCACCTCCACATCATTGCATTCAGTTTTTATTCACAATTTGTTTAGTGTCCCAACTTTTTTGGAATCCGGTTTGTACTTGATCCTGTGTATGTGTTGTAGTGGAGTATGGATCGAATGAAGAAATGAAAAGTTCTGAATGAAAGACTCTCCACTCTGATAAGGATTTTTTGGAACAAAATCCCACATTCCACAGAATGCTTGTGTGCTGAGAGACTCTGCACCCCCCCACACACACACACCCACACACTCACGCACACACATATGTCTACACCAAAGACTGAGCAGGACACTTTCCAGTGAACCCCCCCCCCCCCCGTCTCCTCCAAGAATGTGAAGAAAACAGAACCAGTTTATGACGCTTTTAAGCTAAAGGAGATCAAACAAGGTGTTAAAGACCCGGGTTAAAAAAAACCCATTTATGGCCCTCGGCGTCAAGATGGCGACTCCTTATCTTATGCAAAATCAAAAGATGGCCCCAGAATTGACCTTGCACTGAACTCCTGCAACCCCGATCCAAACCAAACAAATAGCATGGACCAACAAGTGGACATTTGCAAAATCACGTTTCGCCCTGCCACCCTTTAAATCCATAACGGACGCATCGAGTGTTTATAAACATGTTTATGCAATATGTATGAACGTTACTCTCTGTTATTCTCAAGTGAATGTCTACTAACTAATGAAGTGATGTGTATTACTGTTTCAATCATGAAGGAAAATTTCTGTCTCTGATTAGAAAAACTAATTAGTTTCTGAACATCTAGCATAATACTGTAATGGGATGTGATCGTAAAATACCCAAGATATATATACATAGATATTTGATAAAAATAATCCAGTACACTCATTACTCTATTCAGTTTTCTATGTATACGTGACTCTCTTCCCTCTCTGAAACGTGAAACAAGTCATGTGAGCCTCAGACCCAGGATCCAATCAAAGAAAGGAGACCTCCCAAATGGGCGTGACCGCGCCACATCTGAAAAAGGAGTGCCCAGCTCTAAGCTCGCTCTGTTCTACTCTTTTTCTCTTCGCTCTTTTCCGCTACATTCTCTTATGCTCTTCACGTCGCTCTCTCTTCACTCTTCTCTTCGTGCGACGCTCTTCTTCTTCATTACGCTGACAAGATTCTTCAACGAACTTTATAGAGGACCTCACTCAACGCTCAAGGGACGCCTTGTGCTAGTTAGCAGTGCGATACAGAAAATACAGAGTAACGTCAAGAAATTTTCAGTAATCTTTCTTTGTTTATTTGTGTTCATGTTTGTCGCCCAATCAAAGTTTTAATTTTACGACTGATCAAAGCAGGTGAAACTTATTTTGTCCAGAATAAGATACCACCCCTGAGATTAGTTGATAGCTGATATGTTAGTGTTATACTCTGACTTCTGAGGGCGTCACTTCTGAGGATTTGAGGAAACAGCGAGCTACGCTTCGACGCCCCCCTCACTCCGGGGACAATCCAGCCAGGCCAGCAGTCCTCTGTGAAGGGAATCCCCCGACCGACGTCACACCATCTAAGGCCAAGAGTGGCTGACTCATCCTGGAAGGAATACCTTTCCTAACAAGCCTACCTTCAGTGACACGGGGAGGACAGGAAGCCAAGACCCAGACAACGGAGATTGAATCTGCTGGACCCGACGGCTTGGTTATAACAGCAACAAGAGTAAGCAAGCATAAATTACTCATTTTTCAGAAGCTGATGCCTAATTAAGTCTCTTGATAAATGTATACATTAATTAAATCTCATTTACCAACACATTAGTCACAAGCCTTATCACCTAGCCTATCTTTAAATTAGAATCGGTTTCACCTGCATTGATGCCGTGAAATTTTGAGATTGTGCTATGTTAATTAAATATTCTCTTTTCTCTTAATAAAATATTTCCATTATTTGAAATAACAGTGTGTGGAGTTTGTTCATTAAGAGTCTGAAAATCCTGAAGAACTCACGTAGTGGTGACAGTATTCACTCTCTAATTAATTGTTAAGGTTTTGCCATTTAAGTCAATCCTAATAATAATAATTATTATCATTAGTCAAACCATTATTAATCAGAAAAAGTTCGAATAAGGTTAAGCCGCTACACTGTAAATAAACTCCAGTCAACGCCGAACTCCAGTCTCCTGACTCTTCAATGCCGAATATCTAACAACGTCAACCTTCCATTCTCTTGAAATTAACAATCTCTTTGAACCATTCCAGTCCGGATTCCATCCCTTCCACAGCACTGAAACTGCCTTAATGAAACTATTGAATGATCTTCTTTTAGCTGTGGATTCTGGCTCTCTCTGTATCCTATTACTATTAGATCTGAGTGCAGCATTCGGCACAGTACGCCACCCCATTCTTCTATCCAGGCTGCGGGAGCTGGGCGTTGATGGTTCTGCACTGGATTGGTTCACATCCTATCTAACTGACAGAAAACAGTTCATTACCCTTTCTGCTCACACTTCTTGCACTTCTCCTGTTACTCAAGGGGTACCTCAAGGATCAGTTCTTGGGCCCCTTCTTTTCATTGTATACATGCTTCCCCTTGGACATATCTTGCATCATTTTAATCTCAACTTTATCTTGTGTCATTTTAATCTCAACTTTCACTGTTATGCAGATGACATCCAGATTTATTTTAGTATTAAATCCATTTATAACCCCCTCTTGACCAGTTAGAAACCTGTCTATCAGAAATCAGGAAATGGATGAATCACATTGTTGTTAAACAGTAACAAGACTGAACTCTTGCTAATCTGTTCCAAATCAATCCTCAAAAAAGTTGGTTCCCTTTCTCTCTCTATTGATAATTCAAGTGTATCTCCTTCTTTCCTGGTTCATAAACTGGGTGTCATCCTCGACTCAACTCTTTCACTTAGTGCTCACATCAGTTCTATAATCAAAACATCTTATTTTCATCTGTGTATTATTGCCAAAATCAGGCCATCTCTTTCTCAATCTGCTGCTGAAATCCTTATTCATGCCTTCAGCTCCACCCGTTTAGACTACTGCAACTCTCTTCTCTTTGGCATCACCTCTTGCTCTTTCCACAGACTTCAGATTGTCCAGAATTCTGCTACCCGCCTTCTCACTCGCACTTGCTCTCACCAACACATCACACCTGTTCTTTAACATCTTCACTGGCTTCCCATAAAGTACCGTATTCAATTCAAAATACTTCTTCTCACATACAAAGCTCTGAATAACCTTGCTCCTTCATACCAGTCTGCTCTTCTGCATCCCTACAGACCCATGCGAACACTCCGGTCTTCCTCAGCCGGGCTGCTCACTGTCCCTCCTTCCAACCTTCACAGCTATGGTGATCGCGCTTTCTCTACATCTGCTCCACGACTCTGGAACTCTCTTCCCCCTTCAGTCCAACATTTTCCAACTCTCTCTATATTCAAATCAAACCTCAGAAAATATCTTTTCTCCCTTGCTTATAATACTCTTCAAATGTAATCTTTTCATGCTTGTACTGTTTGTTAATGTTTTGTATTCTGTATTTGCTCTGTTTTGTATGTCTTTGAATGTGTTCTATGTATTAACTACTGTAAGCGTCTTTTTGTTCTTGAAAAGCACTATATAAATGTAATGTATTATTATTCAAAATTCCGACATTTTTCCCTGTCAGATTTAAAGAATCATTGGTTGTAAGACCTGCCAGTCTGTCCCATTTCAGTCCCAGTTTGTCCAAGCTTGCAATTACCTCTGTGAACAAATCACTCTCAGTCATTGTACCTTTCATTGAACAAATTGCTGCCAGCTCCTCCATAATTTCAAAGTCTTTTGTGATTCCACGTACAAAGATGAGCAACTTCACAGTGTCATGGACATCGCAGCTCTCATCCAGAGCCAAAGAGAAAAATCAAAACTGTCTGTTGTCTTTTGCAGCTGTAGCTCCAGATTTTCTGCAATTTCTCACTATGGCTCACCATTAGAGACACACATTAGCAAATGCTTCTTTTTTCCCAGGGCAGATTAGCGGAGCAATGTTTACAAAACACTCTGTACAGAATTCCCCATCAGAGAAAGGCTTACGTTTTTTTGCAGTTTTGTGGGAAATCACAAAGCTGGTCTTGACAGCTGCTTCCCTGGATGTGTGAAGCTTGGTAAACATCCTTGTTGCTTTTGCAGTTTAGCTAGAGAGCTTCCTGTGTCCATGTTTGCTCTTCATCAGTGAAGTTCTTGTATTTCTCTACGTGTTTAGTCTCATAATGGTGATTCAAGTCGTAACCCTTAAGCACAGTGACCATTTCTTGACAAACAAAGCACACAGTTTTGCCTTTGACATTAGTAAAATACTTAGAATTCCATATATTGGTAAACACCCTACATTCTGTATCAACCTTTCTTATTTAGCATGTGTGAGTGTATACGCTCACTCGTGCAAGAATATATGATTTTATGTAACCTGGAAAAAGCAGACCCTTCAAAATAAAAGCAGTCCAGTTTGTGCATAATGTACCCTTATTTATGTTTAATTCCTAGGGGGAGGTGGCTACCTGATGACCCCTGTGAAGAGCTAGTGATGTAGTGGATGGTTTAGGTACTCATGAGATGGGCTCAGTGAGTAACTGTTGTTGTTAAGGATAGCTGGTTGCTGACTTACCCTGTTTATGATTATAATTACCACTGACCTCACAAGGGGATGGTGGGGTGCAGCCAATGAGCTGGATGTGCCCTGGGGGCCGTACAATGCCCAGATCTCTGCACTAGTCAGAATTTCAAAAGACGGAGACATTTTCACTGAAATCAATGTATTGATGTCACTATCAGTTTCTGATCGAACATATTTCTAACTTTGGATGATGAAAGAACATTTGGGGACTTTAAACTTTCACTAAGCACTGAGTTAATAATAGGTTTATAAAGAGCCAAAAAATGAACAGTCACAGATCTTTTTAAAGCTTTATTTTTATGAATGAATACAGCATTAAAAAAGATTAGCATTAAAAATATTTAGAGCAGGAACAAAAAGCAACAAACAGTGTAAGAGTGTATATATAGAGAGTGTAACTCTGTACTGAGCTGCTCCAGAAGCTGATGTGAAGATCTGAGCATTAATCAGAGACATGTTTGAACACACTGAAGATGAAGAGGAGCTCTATCAGCTCCAACACAGGTGTGGACCCTCACTGTCCAGTGCACTGATCTCTCTTCAGTGTTTCACTGACAGTAGTCTGGCCTCCTTTGGTGGCCTCACAGGTCACTGTCTTCTTCATCCACTCGTCCTCCTGGAGGGTCAGGGTGCTGCTCCAGCTGTAGAGGCCAGTGTCCTTCTGCAGAAGCCCAGGACTCTGACTAAACCCCAAGGTCAGAGGGGTTCCACCCACCTTCCAGCTCAGCTTCCAGTCTGAGGGGAAGCCCTTGTTGGCCAAACACACCAGTGTGGTCTTCCCCTGACCCAGACTATATTTAAATCTGTCTTTTGATTTCATATGAAACTAAAAAAAAAAAAAAAGAAATCCTAAACCCTACATAATTTAAATAATTTAATTATCTTAATTATATTTATAATTTTATAATTATAATTAATTTTTAAAAAAAATGTACGTAATATCTTTATTGTGATCACTTATTCATGTTACTAATATTTAACTTTTCTTTTAGGATCCAGTGGTCAGGTGACTGTTACTCAGACTCCTTCAGTGAAAAGTGTTCCTACAGGACAATCAGTCACCATCAACTGTAGAACCAGCCCTGCAGTGAATCGCTGGAGTAATGGTGACTGGATGGCCTGGTATCAGCAGAAACCTGGAGAAGCTCCTAAACTCCTGATCAAATGGACTAACACTAGACCGTCAGGTACTTCAGATCGTTTCAGTGGCAGTGGATCTGGATCTGACTTCACTCTGACCATCAGTAACGTCCAGACTGAAGATGCAGGAGATTATTACTGTCAGAGTAGACATAGCATCAGTGGTAGCTGGGTGTTCACACAGTGAAATAGAGTCGTACAAAAACCTCCCTCAGTCAGAGACTGCACTGCTGCAGCTGCACCCTACTGCAGGTGCTGAGGGGGAGGATGATACACACAATAACACACTCTGTGGAGGAGAGACACACACCTCACTAACACACACCTCCACACACAATAACACACTCTGTGGAGGAGAGACACACACCTCACTAACACACACCTCCACACACAATAACACACTCTGTGGAGGAGAGACACACACCTCACTAACACACACCTCCACACACAATAACACACTCTGTGGAGGAGAGACACACACCTCACTAACACACACCTCCACACACAATAACACACTCTGTGGAGGAGAGACACACACCTCCACACACAATAACACACTCTGTGGAGGAGAGACACACACCTCACTAACACACACCTCCACACACAATAACACACTCTGTGGAGGAGAGACACACACCTCACTAACACACACCTCCACACACAATAACACACTCTGTGGAGGAGAGACACACACCTCACTAACACACACCTCCACACACAATAACACACTCTGTGGAGGAGAGACACACACCCCACTAACACACACCTCCACACACAATAGCACACTCTGTGGAGGAGAGACACACACCTCACTAACACACACCTCCACACACAATAACACACTCTGTGGAGGAGAGACACACACCTCACTAACACACACCTCCACACACAATAACACACTCTGTGGAGGAGAGACACACACCTCAATAACACACACCTCCACACACAATAACACACTCTGTGGAGGAGAGACACACACCTCACTAACGCACATCCTCCACACACAATAACACACTCTGTGGAGGAGAGACACACACCTCACTAACACACACCTCCACACACAATAACACACTCTGTGGAGGAGAGACACACACCTCACTAACACACATCTCCACACACAATAACACACTCTGTGTAGGAGAGACACACACTTCACTAACACACACCTCCACACACAATAACACACTCTGTGGAGGAGAGACACACACCTCACTAACACACACCTCCACACACAATAACACACTCTGTGGAGGAGAGACACACACCTCACTAACACACACCTCCACACACAATAACACACTCTGTGGAGGAGAGACACACACCTCACTAACACACACCTCCAGACACAATAACACACTCTGTGGAGGAGACACACACACCTCACTCACACACACCTCCACACACAATAACACACTCTGTGGAGGAGAGACACACACCTCCACACACAATAACACACCCTGTGGAGGAGAGACACACACCTCACTAACACACACCTCCACACACAATAACACACTCTGTGGAGGAGAGACACACACCTCACTAACACACACCTCCACACACAATAACACACTCTGTGGAGGAGAGACACACACCTCAATAACACACACCTCCACACACAATAACACACTCTGTGGAGGAGAGACACACACCTCACTAACGCACATCCTCCACACACAATAACACACTCTGTGGAGGAGAGACACACACCTCACTAACACACACCTCCACACACAATAACACACTCTGTGGAGGAGAGACACACACCTCACTAACACACATCTCCACACACAATAACACACTCTGTGTAGGAGAGACACACACTTCACTAACACACACCTCCACACACAATAACACACTCTGTGGAGGAGAGACACACACCTCACTAACACACACCTCCACACACAATAACACACTCTGTGGAGGAGAGACACACACCTCCACACACAATAACACACTCTGTGGAGGAGAGACACACACCTCACTAACACACACCTCCACACACAATAACACACTCTGTGGAGGAGAGACACACACCTCACTAACACACACCTCCACACACAATAACACACTCTGTGGAGGAGAGACACACACTTCACTAACTAGATAGATATATAGATAGATAGATAGATAGATAGATAGATAGATAGATCATATGGAGCTATATTAGGGTTTTGTTCATTAGAAGAAAAACAAAATCTGAAACTGAAAGTATTCAAAATTAAAATTAGTAGGATTAATTTTTCAGTTTAAATATAATTTTGATTCAATTATTATTTTTTTTTAATAAATTATTATTTTCATTTTTCACTGTCCTATATACTTTGATATTTGAAATCTTACATTTGTCAGTTGTTGATTTTATGTTTTCAGATTCAGATCTTTTTTTTTTTTTTAGTTTCATATATTTTTTTACGTCACAGATTTCACTTTTGGATCTTAGTTTTTCTGTTTCAGACTTCTGGCCCTTTTCTCGTGTGGGAAGAGGGATATCAGCAGAGGGGGGCGTGGTACAACGACTGACAGCATAGCAATGAAGGGGGAGGACCTTCCTCACTGTTGACTATGAGAAATATCACTGAACACTCACATTATACGCAATATTCAGAGTGCGTAGCTCCACAGCCACACTTTAGTTTCCCAGCACTAGACTTCATAAGGGCAAATTTCTTAGTCTGTGTGACTAAATATACATACATGTATATAACCTCATTTGAATAAGTCCCATTCAGTGTTTTTTTAGGGGTTTTATGAGAGTTTTCTAGACCTGTTTAATCCTGCTGTCCTCTGTGAGCATTTATTTTGAGGAAATACTCACCATTTGCATTCGACCATCACCACGGGCAGTCATTTCCTCCATAATCATATTTAAGTTCATCTCCTTTTCTGATGTCTTCTATTGCAAACAAGCAGAGGGCTTCCACTGACATCAGTCTTCTTCATTGTACAGTCGGGGTGCTTGTGATCATCACTTACCAGTCTTCCTAATGATCCATCTTCTTTTGCATCATCAGTACTTTATAAATGTGGCAGAAAGTAAAAATACAACGAAATACATATTAACTATTAGTTTTCTAAAACCTGTATGAATCTTATTTTAATCCCCTATTACCCTCATGTTTCTCCCACACCTGTGCCTTATGTACATGGACAAACATGAATTGTATTGTATTTGTAATTAATGTTCCTAATGTAGACACAGATAAAACCATAATGACACTGCTGACCTCTGACTGCATGTTCCATATGGAAAATAACCCACAATGGAATGGTAAGGCAAAAGGTCCAATAATTAAATTCATTTTTGCCTATATCCCCCATTTAGAACAGATCCTCCTGTTCAGCTTACGACCATATTTTGTTATTTCACTTAAATTCTAACATGAACACAGTGCAGAGAGTGTGGTAAACTTTTCTTCTCCTTTGCGATTCACTGTATTCAATATTTTCACCTCTATATTCAACCACAAAATCACCCTTTGAAATTGAAGTTAAGGAGAAGACACCATGACCTGTCAATTATTGAATACATTGACAAAGGTTATATAGTGCAGTTAAAAGCATCAGTTTTCTGATTTCTGATTGAAGTAAAGCAATAGGTGTTAATGCACATGGTAAGCACAGACTATCCTACATGTGGGAGCCCTTTTTGTGCAATTCAGCCTTATGCTACAGAGTGGCTTCAGATCATCATTTACCTGAACACGTATCAATGCATGCACAAAATATATCATTCATTCTTTCAACTTCAGTAACTGCTTTGTCCAGCTTTGTCACACTGGACCCAGAGCACACACAGAATAACTGGGTGCAGGGCACAAAATAATATGAAATGCTATTATTGTTATTATAATTGAAGTCAAATGTACATACACTGCATCACATCACCACCTCAGTTACTTCAGCCAAGGAAATGGGATCTGAAACTTCTCGCCCTACCTCCTGCACAGGAGGCATGTCTGTCAGTCAAGTTTAGTTTCACCCTCATTACTGAGCACCGCTTGGACAGTGTCCCCTCTCCACCTCCTGAGCTGGCTGAGTTTTCTAGAACCTCTTTGAGGCCACCTGGTAGTGATCTTCCATGGCCTCTCCAAACTCCTCCCATGCTCTGGATTTTGCTTCAGCAACTGCCACAGCTGCAGCCCTTTTTGCTTGCCGCTCAGGTTCAGATCGGGCAGGCCGTTCCTCCCAATCTCTCCTCTTCAATTTTCCCAGTCATTACCAATAAAGTCCCCCAGCAAAACAATAGAGTCAGTTGAAGATAAAAATGTTTCTTTGGACCGTTCTCAAAGTATTTAAAATTTACCAACCCATGAGAAAATAACAAAAAGGTCCAAAATACACTCTCCCTCTTCGGGGGAGGCATGTCCGTTACGAGAGAGTCGCAGACACCAGTCGAGTGAAGTTCAAAGCAAATCAAAGTATTTATTTACCAAAATACTGGATCCAGGAGAATTCACACATTGAGAACAGTCTAATACCCCTCCCAAGTGAAAATTCTGACCTCCCATCATCTGACTCACAAAGTTATACCCATGATGACGTATAGCCTGTGGTGAGGCGTTTCTGGCTGATTAGCGTATATTAATATGCATGATTTCACGTGTTAGTACTCAGCTCTTCATGTGCAATATTCAGGTGCCTGTTGTGACCTTGAAGACATTCATTATCCGGCCAGGCTGACAATGGGCCTCTCTTCTCAGCACTTTTTCCCTAGAGACTAAAATTTAGGGAGTTAGAAATACACTTCAAGGCCACAAACAGAAGCTACAGATCAGCGCCTCCGTGCCCAACACTATGATGTCAGTGTGTTACAATCCTGGAGTGCACATCTGTTCAGGTTAGACTTTAAGAATTAAAAATGTGTAAATATCAAGTTATCATGCCATATAGTGAAGTTAGCTTATAATATGTCTTTAGGAGTAATTATCATATGAGTTATTAGTGCAGAATCAAGCAAAAATGTTAAACTACATGTGTAAGTAATTAATAATGTAAATACTGGTTAGTCATTCATATACATGCATATAGGGTACAGGATTTCACACAATGAGTATGTAGTTATAAATGCTAATTTAACTAATCATCATTTAAGGATATTTGTCAACAAACACAAAGTAATAAAATTATTTTTTACAACAATTCCCCCTTTTGACCTGTCCAACTGACAGGTCAACACATTTAGATAAATGGTAAGCAATTAATGTTAAATTGGTCTGCCTAGGTCACCCCCGGTTTAGCGAGTGACTTAGGTAGAGCGTGATGGCGGATTGTGGTGGTAGCGGGCAATTACACCGCTCCTGTTGGGAGTGGACACCTCTGTCCTACCACTCACTCTCTGGACTAAGAGATTACAATGAGCCCTATATGTGTATGTGTTGAAGTGTATTCTTCATCCGTTGGTAGGGATCTGCGCTGGGGGCAAGGATAGACTTTCCTTGTCGTGCCCCTGCCTCAGGGGATTATTCTGCCCCTATGTTGGTTGAGGCTGCTTGATCAGCCTCTTCTGAGGTGTTGTTTTCCTTCAGTGAATGTTTGATGTTAGGTGTCGGTGTGGCTCTGCACTGTGTGAGGTGGTACCACTATAAGCCTTTACCCTTCAGCCGGACTGCACAACTGGTTCTCTCTGTCACCTGGTAGGGTCCTGTCCAGCGAGGTTCGTACCACTTCCGCTTGATGACCTTCAGGAGGACCCAGGGTGAGACTGTCACTTCTGGATCCTTCTCCTCCGTTTCTTCTCTTTCTCTCCTTTCCTGCACCTGTATAGAGAAATCTTTACAAACAGCTTTTAGTTCTTCATATAGCTGTCGGTACTCTGCTTGACGTGGTTTCTGTGGGGACGCAAGCGCATTGTTGGGGCCCGGAAATGGCATGCCTCTCACTAATTCAAAAGGAGTAAATCCTATAGTTCTATTTACTGAACTACAGACACTAATTAAAGCAATTGGAAGGGCATCAATCCAATTCATGCCCGTGGCCAGTTTGATTTTTGCTAATTTGGTTTTCAAAGTTTAATTCATCCTCTCCACCTGACCTTGTGAGGCAGGATGATACACACAACCATAGCTATGGCGCAGCCCCAATGACTGCTCCACCCACTGCAGTGTTTTACTCGTGGAAAAAAAAAAAATTTTCCTAGGAAACCCATGGTTCGGAATCCAACAATTAATCAGAAACTTACAGACTGATTTTGCATCTTCCCTCAGAGTGGGGACTACCTCCACCCACCCCGAGAATCTATCTACAACGACCAGGAGATATCTATATCTCCTAATGGGGTCAATCATATCTGTGTAATCCATTTGAATCTCATGTCCATGAGAATCTGGCAATGGAAACCTTCCTGGAGCTAGTTTAAATGCTTTTGCTACGTTCTGTGTGTTACAAATCTGACATTTAGTGATGTAATCAACCACTAATGCTGACATGTATGGGTGCCACCATTATTTTAGATTTTTCAGTGTCTGTTTTCTTCCTACGTGTGCCACTGAGTGTGCTTCTTCTAAGACCGCTTCTGCTAATGACATTGGTAAAACTACTTGTCCTTCTTGTGACGTCCACACCTGACTGTTTGGGCTAGCCCCCTTTGCTAGCCATACTGACTTTTCTTCTGGACTTGCCTGATCCTGTATGTGTCTAAGCTCTTGTCCTGTGGGAATCGGTTCCCAGGGTACACTGGAGTCCAACACAAGCATATTGTTGGGTTCCGTGTATCCTGCTGCTCTTTTTGCTGCCCCATCTGCAGCTTCATTCCCCCTGATTATTATTGTGTCTCCCTTTTGGTGTCCTTTACACTTCACAATCGCTACCTTTTTTGGTTAATGTATAGCTGCTTCTAATCGCATCAGTTCTGTCTTGTGTTTGACTGGTTTCCCTGTGCTTGTGACATATCCAGCCTGCTTCCAGTGTGGAATGTCTACGTGCGCGGCTGTCACTACGTACGCTGAGTCACTATAAATAGTAACGTCCCTTCCTTCTGCCACTTCTAGTGCTGAAATTACTGCTAGCAGTTCTGCCTTCTGTGCTGATGGATTTTGTTTCACTTCCTCTGCTATAACTGTCTGAAACTCATGTGTTTCCCCCTTTGCTTCCTGAACTACTGCGTATCCTGCTCTGACTTCACCTGTATCTGTCCTGTACCCACACCCATCCGTCCATAAATTCCATGACCCTGGAATGGGTGTGGCTTGTAAGTCTGGTCTTACTTTTCCTTGCCTTTCTACCTGTTCCTCACACTCATGTGGTGGACCTTCCAACATCCCATCTGCCATGTTAACTCCTTCGTGTGTGTAGGTGATGTTGGGTGCAGTCAATGCTTTGTGAATGCGTCTCTGTCTCAATGGAGTGAGTGTGAACATCTGTGAGTTTATGTACGCTACGACTCCGTGTGTGGTTAGAATGCGCAATGGGTATCCTGCTACTAGATGTGCTGTTTTCTGTACTAATTTGGTCAGTCCTGCTACATGTCTTGTGCACTGTGGTAGTCTCCAATGGGACACTTAAATACATTAGTACTGCTCTACCTTCCCCCTTTTTCTGAAACAGTACACCATTAATCACAGTGTCTGTTTCAGAAACATCCATGTAAAAATGTAGTGAATAGTCAGGTCTGGCTAAGTCAACTGCAACGGATAAGGCTCGTTTAACATCTATAAACGCCTGTTCTGACTCCACTGTCCAAGTGAGCTTACCAGACAAATTTCTCATCCCTAGAGATTTCACCATGTCCCTAAGAGGTTATGTACGTTCGACAAAGTCAGGAATGTATTGTCTGCTGTAACCAGTCAGTCCTAAAAATGCTAACATGTCTTACACAGTCTCTGGTTTTGTGTTTATATTGGTGAATCCAAATTGGTTGTGTAATATTCACACAAAAAGAGACAGGTGTCTGATTAGTATATCCTACATCATCTGGTCCTGTGGACCACAAGTGTCAGGCAGTGATGCTAATAATGCCTCCGTCTGTGGATGATCAGTGTCCTCACAACCATGGTGTCTAGGCAGCAATTGATGGTGCAATGTGACTTGTATGGATGAGTTATCAGTGATGTGATATGTCTGTGTTGACTGTGAAAACATGACACCGGGCAGCTGGGTCCGGACCCAATCCGTGGCCTCATTTGCTCTTTTTACCATAGGGCCCAACTGCTTGGCCTCGTGTCTCTGATGGAGAGCTAGTGAAATGTGTGGTGCCGCCGTGTCAGACAGTTTGTACCAGTTACGTTGTTGTGGTGTTAGTGAGACAGGAGATGCCACCCCTTCAAGACCCACATAAATCCCTGTGGTATCAACCGACCACTGTGTGCCCTCTAATTCTGTTTGAAAAGCTTCATAGTAAGTTAAATCTCCCCCTACATCATAGAACAAGGTGACATGGAATGGGTCGGCCGAGGGACATAGGGTGCCATGGCTGTAATCCAAGACGACCACTGATGGAACAAGTCAATTAGTGGTGGTGACAGGTCCGTCTGTCCAGTCACTAAACCCCAGTAAATGTCTACAGACTCATCCTGTTGAGGTCTCATCAGGTGTGCGGGTAATACTGTGTTGATGGCTGACCATGTGGCTCCCGTGTCTACCAGAAAAGTTATTTTGGAGGCCCCCACGGTTAATGACAGCATGGGTTCTGCCCTGGCCCTGCTGTCCTGGTGCTCCTCTGGGCCCCGTCAATGTCCACCCCACGGCTCCATGCTGTATTGGCCAGCAGGAAGATGTGATGGCTCCGGTTTTGGTGCCGCCTGTGGGTGTAGTACCTGGTGTGGATAGCTGGTGTCAGTAAAGAGTGGTGCCCTCCATTGTGCTGCCCAGAGGCCCATGGCTCCACATCTTAGGCATGCCCCGGTCTGGTGGTGGACCCTGCCCCTCCACCTACCATTACCCCGCCACCTGCCCCATGAGTAGGGCTGATATGGGAAATATGAAATTAGTCCATAATTATACGGTGGGTTTTGTGGTGGCCCTGTTTGGGTTGGCATATATGTTTGTGTGTTCATGTATGTTTGTGGTGGTTGAATGTTTGGTAGTGGTACTGCAGTCATAGGCATCATGGTGTCAGACTTTGTTTGCTTTTTATTATCATTAATAGATTTCCTGGCTTCTGCTAGTTGAACAGTTAGTAGTTCTCTTTCTAACTTAACTGTCTCCTTGTCTTTATTATCTAATTTTTAATGGTACATATTTATATGTTCCTGTACTAGTGGCCACTAATGGAAGCATAGTGACGACGTTAGTGTCAGTCCTATACCTGTCCGGCGGGTGTCGTTGTCTAGTGCTTCGTCTCAAAATGTCTGTTTTGTCAGAGGTGTGCATGTGCGTTCTAAAGTCTGTTGTTTTCATTTCAATTGTCTCTTTTCTTCTAATATGAGGTTTTCCATGATACGCAATGTATGGTTCAAATCAGTCATCCGTCTATCACCACATCGTCCGTTTGCACTGTCCTCATCATCTGCTGTGTGTCCGTCATCATGGTCAGAGTCATCATCAGTTGTGACATGGCCCTCTAAATCTGCTTTAATCCTAATGTTTTGTTTAGTTTTTTGTGGCATCTGATTCTTAAATGGTGTTTTTCAGTGTTTGTTTATGGTGAAGGCGCGGCTTATCCTTTTCTATATAATTTCCCGTGGTATCTATAATGTCAGAACAGTCGATGTTAATATTTGTGTGTGCAATTAAAATTGACTCTCGTGGCCTCCGCAATTCAAAAAGATTTTCTGTGTATGCGTTTGTGTGTGTGTCTGTGTGCTGCCTGCTCACAGAGCCCCTCCCGTCTGTGTCTGCGTTTGTGTGTGTGACTCTGTAAACTCACTGTGCCCGAGTCTACACTGAAGACAGGCAGGATGGTGTCAGGTGGTGGGACGTGGCCTATGTTGTATGGCGGAGGCGGGGCAGTAGGCCCCTCCCCCTTGTGTTTTGTATACTCACTTTCCACTTCCGCGTTCTCGACATTATGTTAAGCTGCCGTCGGCTGTGACGGACCTGATGTTTTCAATGTAACAATCTGTGTTGTTAGCGCTTTCCGGCTCAATTTATATAAAAAAGAAAAGAAAAGTTTTAAAGTCAAGTTTTCAAGCTCAGCCTAGAAAAGCAGAACCACCTCAGCCCTGTGAAGAATTTCACAGGCTGATAAGAAACGTAGTGCGTGTCTTCAAACACAGTATTGAATTAGAAGCAAGCCAAGCCTAATGTACATTAATTATCAAACCGACCCACGAACCGAAAAAGCTCTTTAGTCAGACGCAAATAACACACCAATATATGAAATAGAATTTGTAATAAACATAAAAAGCTAGGAAGACAGGACAGTTAGCTCACAACACAGAATTAAACAAAAGACTATATTTAATTTACGAAAACAAATTTCCAGACACACTTAACATTCAAGAAGCCACAGTGAAATCACAAGATATATTCTAGCAAGCAAAAACAAAATTTTATGAACTACTGAATTTAGCAAGCAAGTTACATGTTATAATGAACGAAAAATTGAAACCGAGGCAGAAAATGAATTTTTAAGACGAACTACCATAGTTAAAAAATGCAAACTGAACCGGAAAAATAAAATTCTTAGGACAATAAGCAGTAAACAAAATACCAAATATATTTTTATCCACTACCAGTCTAAATTAACCCCAATAACAAAGAAACCAGATTCAAAATTAGTGCAAGTGTTCAAGTAACAATTTTCCCTTTAATTCCCATGTTTAAACCTTACAGTTTCCCCAATGTACCCTATTAATACCTCAGCTTTACACCTTGCTCTTTTTTCTCCTATTCTCAACCTCTAAAAACGTCTTTCTGGAGCTCATTATCTATATTTTCTTAATGTATAGTCTCCAAGATGCTCATTTATTTTTACTTTATATATTTTACTTTAAAAACGTCTTCCGTTCAGGCTCATTGTCATAAATAAACAAACCCCTCATTTTATTGAGGTTCATATTCTTTAAATAACTGTCCTTGAACGAAGCTCATAATCGTTACCATTACAAATATCTTTCCCTATTAATTTCTAAATCATTCATGCTTTATCACATTTCCCCACTTCCGTTAAACACTTTCTTCAAACACTTTCTTCACTCTTTCTGACAGTCTTTCTCTCTGACACTCTGTAGGCAGAGTTTTTCCCCACTTTTCTTTAAACACACCCACAAAAAATTCATGGCTTTTACAGCCCATGGAGAAACTACTTCTCCCCACACACAAGCAACCACAGAAGAAAGGAGGTTGATCAGTCCCCTACTTTCTCCTTTTTCCCCCAAAAAAAAAAATCTTTCAGCTGACACCCGCACACAGTTACAGACAAGGGACAAAGTTATAAGATGGAAAAAGGGATGGGTGAGACACACACACTCAGCTGACACATACACATACACACACACAGCAAGACACTCCTCTATCGAGCAAAAACATACACAACAGTCATGTAAACAGCCTCTAAGAATAACACAAGCTCTTAAAACAGAGATAAAACATGAATACACAATCAAATTCCATTAAAATACACACCAAAACCAAATGTAAATAGCTTAAACCTTTATAAAACCTGCGGGAACAACATCCGCTACCGATATACCATAAATCTCATTTAAATCCACAATAACCCATGGTGGGAACAGCATCCACCTTTATAAAACCTGCGAAAATATGATTATACTTCAGGGCAGACCACGCCCACGGACGGCCTTTTTCCGACCGAGCAATTATCTCGACACCTCGTCAGGTCCGAGGGGAGCACGCCAGCTCCCAGTCCCAGTTATTTTTAAATTCCATTAGTAATTTTCCAAACAATCAACCCCAAATGTATAAACTGATAAAAAATTATAAAAACATATTTAAAATAAATTGATTTGCTCAATACCCCACTCCGGACCACCTTCGGGGCTCCACACCACTCCAATTTAAAATGTCCAATATGCACAATTTGAATAAAACAGGGTCTGCACACCCACCTTAGTATGTTGCGGCCGCGAGTGGAAAGGAGTCCTAAGGTGTCCGGTCTGGACCTCCCGCACGTCGGGGTCACCAATTTGAAGATAAAAATGTTTCTTTGGACCGTTCTCAAAGTTATTAAAATTTACCAACCCATGAGAAAATAACAAAAAGGTCCAAAATACACTCTCCCTCTTCGGGGGAGGCGTGTCCATTACGAGAGAGTCGCAGACACCAGTCGAGTGAAGTTCAAAGCAAATCAAAGTATTTATTTACCAAAATACTGGATCCAGGAGAATTCACACATTGAGAACAGTCTAATACCCCTCCCAAGTGAAAATTCTGACCTCCCATCATCTGACTCACAAAGTTATACCCATGATGACGTATAGCCTGGTGGTGAGGCGTTTCTGGCTGATTAGCGTATATTAATATGCATGATTTCACGTGTTAGTACTCAGCTCTTCACGTGCAATATTCAGGTGCCTGTTGTGACCTTGAAGACATTCATTATCTGGTCAGGCTTATAATGGGCCTCTCTTCTCAGCACTTTTTGCCTAGAGACTAAAATTTAGGGAGTTAGAAATACACTTCAAGGCCACAAACAGAAGCTACAGATCAGCGCCTCCGTGCCCAACACTATGATGTCAGTGTGTTACAATCCTGGAGTGCACATCTGTTCAGGTTAGACTTTAAGAATTAAAAATGTGTAAATATCAAGTTATCATGCCATATAGTGAAGTTAGCTTATAATATGTCTTTAGGAGTAATTATCATATGAGTTATTAGTGCAGAATCAAGCAAAAATGTTAAACTACATGTGTAAGTAATTAATAATGTAAATACTGGTTAGTCATTCATATACATGCATATAGGGTACAGGATTTCACACAATGAGTATGTAGTTATAAATGCTAATTTAACTAATCATCATTTAAGGATATTTGTCAACAAACACAAAGTAATAAAATTATTTTTTACAACACAGTGCATGGAATCATCTCTAGAACACCTTCATTAGACTGATTAACATCAGGTTTACCATCACTCTCTAATCCTTCTACACCTTCATTAGACTGATTAACATCAGGTTTACCATCACTCTCTAATCCTTCTCCACCTTCATTAGACTGATTAACATCAGGTTTACCGTCACTCTCTAATCCTTCTCCACCTTCATTAGACTGATCAACATCAGGTTTACCGTCACTCTCTAATCCTTCTACACCTTCATTAGACTGATTAACATCAGGTTTACCGTCACTCTCTAATCATTCTACACCTTCATTAGACTGATTAACATCAGGTTTACTGTCACTCTCTAATCCTTCTACACCTTCATTAGACTGATCAACATCAGGTTTACCGTCACTCTCTAATCCTTCTACACCTTCATTAGACTGATTAACATCAGGTTTACCATCACTCTCTAATCCTTCTCCACCTTCATTAGACTGATTAACATCAGATTTACCGTCACTCTCTAATCCTTCTCCACCTTCATTAGACTGATCAACATCAGGTTTACCGTCACTCTCTAATCCTTCTACACCTTCATTAGACTGATTAACATCAGGTTTACCGTCACTCTCTAATTCTTCTACACCTTCATTAGACTGATTAACATCAGGTTTACCATCACTCTCTAATCCTTCTCCACCTTCATTAGACTGATTAACATCAGGTTTACTGTCACTCTCTAATCCTTCTACACCTTCATTAGACTGATTAACATCAGGTTTACCATCACTCTCTAATCCTTCTACACCTTCATTAGACTGATTAACATCAGGTTTACCATCACTCTCTAATCCTTCTACACCTTCATTAGACTGATTAACATCAGGTTTACTGTCACTCTCTAATCCTTCTACACCTTCATTAGACTGATTAACATCAGGTTTACCATCACTCTCTAATCCTTCTACACCTTCATTAGACTGATTAACATCAGGTTTACTGTCACTCTCTAATCCTTCTACACCTTCATTAGACTGATTAACATCAGGTTTACCATCACTCTCTAATCCTTCTACACCTTCATTAGACTGATTAACATCAGGTTTACCATCACTCTCTAATCCTTCTACACCTTCATTAGACTGATTAACATCAGGTTTACTATCACTCTCTAATCTTTCTACACCTTCATTAGACTGATTAACATCAGGTTTACCATCACTCTCTAATCCTTCTACACCTTCATTAGACTGATTAACATCAGGTTTACTATCACTCTCTAATCTTTCTACACCTTCATTAGACTGATTAACATCAGGTTTACCATCACTCTTTAATCATTCTACACCTTCATTAGACTGATTAACATCAGGTTTACCGTCACTCTCTAATCCTTCTCCACCTTCATTAGACTGATCAACATCAGGTTCACCGTCACTCTCTAAACATTCTCCACCTTCATTAGACTGATTAACATCAGGTTTACCATCACTCTCTAATCCTTCTCCATCTTCATTAGACTGATTAACACCAGGTTTACTGTCACTCTCTAATCCTTTTGTTTGAGTGTCTACACATGGATGTTCATTAAGTAAAACACTGTCTTCTATGATATCGCTAATTATTCCCTGAAGCTAAGTCACAAAATAAATGCACTCTGGATTTCAGGACATGGACTTAATGTCAAAGGATCAATGTGTGTTGTTCCCATTGGCTTAATCAGTTCATCTGTTTTAGCTTCATATTTTACCCTAAAAATATTTTTTTAATATTAACTTATTTTTTCAAATTTAAATTTATGGCGGCACAGTGGTGCAGCAGGTAGTGTCACAGTAACACTGGAGGTTGTGGGTTCAAGCCATGCTCTGGGTGATGCTCTACAAGGAGTCTGTTCTCCCTGTGTCCAAGTTGGTTTCCTCATACGGTCCAAAAACACACATCGGTAGGTGGATTGATGACTCAAAAGTGTCCATAGGTGTGAGTGAATATGTGTGTGTGTGTCTGTAGATAGATAGATAGATAGATAGATAGATAGATACTTTATTGATCCCCAGGGGAAATTCAAGGATCCCCAGGGGAAATTCAAGGATCCCCAGGGGAAATTCAAGAAATGTGTGTGTGTGTTTGTGTGTGTGTCACCCTGTGAAGGACTGGCGTACCCTCCAGGGTGTGTTCCTGCCCTGTGCCCGGGTAGGCTCTGGACCCACCACCACCCTGAACTGGATAAGGGGTACAGACAATGAATGAATGAATGAATGAAATTCAAATTTATACTATTCACACATTAAAAATGTAAAACTTGAAATAAACCACATACATGTCTTGGAGGTGCTATAGCTATCCTAAGGGTAACTTCAGCACCACAAAGCACCTCTCGGGCACAGCCCATAATCCTGTGACCCTTGGAAGCTTGAACAGACCTGACTCTGCGTTCTTGTTTTGTGTTGAAGTTACATTTTCACAAAGCTTTCAGGATTCATGCACACATATAACAGGGAGGCTGAACTCAACAAGACTGAACTCTCACTCTCCAACTCTAATCTGCTATGCTCTGCTGTTTCACTCATCGCTGAACTTTGACCTCTCTTGAAAAAGCAAAAATATATAAAATAAAATGCTATACAACATTTATGAAAATCAAAACACAACAAAATCAGGATATGCTTCCTCTGAAATGTAAACCTATTCCAAATAAATAATGAAAAAATATATAAATTATTAAAAGGTACATTGTCACTAATCTCTAGTTTGCAACATTTTTATTTGTACTTTAAATATATATATATAATTTGCTGTTTTTATGGAGCCAAACTTCTTAACAATAATGTGTCATTGAGAAAAGAACAAGCCAAGTACTATTTCTTTTTGATCTATTGCTTACAAATAGCTCCTGGAGAGCTCAGTACACTTGCAGGAGAACTGTGACTGCCCAGCTGAAAAATGCAGGCCAGCCTCCTGCTGGTGTTGATGGGAGAGAGTGGTCATCCTACCCACACAGAGAGTGACTGTAGCTGTGTCCTTTACTTGCATTAAACACTTATCACTGGACAGTCTGCCTTGACTATACATTGAATCAGTGTCTATCAAACCAGCAGCACTCTCTGAAAGTTAAACATCTCCTCCTCTAACTAAATTTTGAGGAATATCTATAGATGCAGAAATAATCTTCATTATTCAGTTGTGTCCACATCCTGTAGATTATCACTTGACCCTGAAATGTTGTTCTTTTCCAAAAGAGACTGAAAGTTTTAGGTGAAGAATTGATTAATTAACAAACACATTAACTATGACACTGTGACAGTCTGTTAATAACTCTACAGACAGAACTGAAACTGAGCCTCCACCAACTGAACACAAACAAGCAGAGAGAGAGAGAGAGAGAGAGAGAGAGAGAGAGAGAGCAGTGAGTCAGAGAGAGAGAGAGAGAGAGAGAGCAGTGAGTCAGAGAGAGAGAGAGAGAGCAGTGAGTCAGATAGAGAGAGAGAGAGAGCAGTGAGTCAGAGAAAGAGAGAGAGCAGTGAGTCAGATAGAGAGAGAGAGAGAGAGGGAGAGAGAGAGAGAGAGAGAGAGAGCAGTGAGTCAGAGAGAGAGAGAGAGAGAGCAGTGAGTCAGAGAGAGAGAGAGAGAGAGCAGTGAGTCAGAGAGAGAGAGAGAGAGAGAGAGAGAGAGAGCAGTGAGTCAGAGAGAGAGAGAGAGAGCAGTGAGTCAGATAGAGAGAGAGAGAGAGAGAGAGAGCAGTGAGTCAGAGAAAGAGAGAGAGCAGTGAGTCAGATAGAGAGAGAGAGAGAGAGCAGTGAGTCAGAGAGAGAGAGAGGGAGAGAGAGAGAGAGAGAGAGCAGTGAGTCAGAGAGAGAGAGAGAGAGAGAGAGAGAGAGAGAGAGAGAGCAGTGAGTCAGATAGAGATAGAGAGAGAGAGAGAGAGAGAGAGAGAGAGAGCAGTGAGTCAGATAGAGATAGAGAGAGAGAGAGAGAGAGAGAGAGAGCAGTGAGTCAGATAGAGAGAGAGAGAGAGAGAGCAGTGAGTCAGATAGAGATAGAGAGAGAGAGAGAGAGAGAGAGAGAGAGAGCAGTGAGTCAGATAGAGATAGAGAGAGAGAGAGAGAGAGAGCAGTGAGTCAGATAGAGATAGAGAGAGAGAGAGAGAGAGAGAGAGAGAGAGAGCAGTGAGTCAGATAGAGAGAGAGAGAGAGAGAGCAGTGAGTCAGATAGAGATAGAGATAGAGAGAGAGAGAGAGAGAGAGAGAGAGCAGTGAGTCAGATAGAGATAGAGAGAGAGAGAGAGAGAGAGAGAGCAGTGAGGTGAAACTCAGATTTACATGAACAGTCCTGAGTCGTCCTCTTTCTCCCAGAATAGAGCAGCACCTTCACCAGATGTTCAGCTTCATTCAGTCAAACTCACTCAGTAACACACACAGTGTCCAGATTGAAGCTTTATTTCAGTGCAGTAAAGTCTCAGGTCCAGCAACAGGACACTGAACAGAGAACAGACAGAAATATCAGCTCTGTGGAGAATTTAAACTCTACAGTAGAAGCAGGTGAGAGCAGCTCTGTGGTCAGTTCTGTCTTGGAGCTCTTTGGGATCCACTTTTACAACGATACGCCCCACTGAGACCTCAGCTCAAATTACATTATTGTTGCTGGGAGACAGAGCAGTGCTACAGGGAGAGTCTCTGTCACACAATAACGGACCAGGGCTGTTTGACTGTTTGATTTTCATTGTGAAATGGGGATTGGTTTTCAGAGCTGCTGCTCAGCAGGAACATGCAGAAAGAGATGTGGGAAAATGAGCACAGGTTTTCACTAACACACACACACACACACACACACACACACATTCACACACACACGTTTCCATTCTTGTATTTGTGGAGTTCTATATCTATTGACCTGTTCACATTTGTATTCAAAATAAATCCTAATTCTTTAAGTGTAAGCATTCCTGTGTGTGTACATGGTAATGTTTTATTGTGTTTGTGGGGACTAAAGCTCCTTAGGATGACGGAACAAAAACAACATTCTGACGTTATGGGGACATTCTCTCCCTGAAGCTCTGCAGCTTTTCATCAAATTTCCAAACACTGTAGTTTTTAAAATGTAAAAAAATAATGATTTCATTCAAAAGTGTCATTTTGATTAAAAAGTGCACAAATAAAGAGAAAAGTCCACAAAAGACAGACACATTTGTTCATTTCCTAATTGTGATCAGATCATAGACAGAAATACATATCACAACCCGTTATTAGATTTTTGACACTAGATTCATAAAGCAACAATAACATAATATTCTATTGTATTATTTTCTGATTTTGGATTCTCAGTTGAATGTAGAAAGAACTAATGATACACAGCTAATTCATGATATTAATAAAAAAAAAATGTAGGTAATTTTCCTCATTTCCATAGAGAGGGTCCACTTTGCATCATGAGCCCATGCTTCAGTGCTCTGCTAGTGTTTATAGTCCTGTGAGTTTAACACTTCATGACTGAGAGCTGCTGCCCCACAAACTTCACCCACAGCAACCATGACTTTGGTCTCCATCTTCATCTGGACACTGGCGCTCTGGACGAGAGGTAACACACTCAGTTACTTTTCAATAGATGTATATATGTGTATATGGATATAATACATACATATATATATATACGTAATTGTATTTAAATCTAACTAATCTAACTTAATTTAACTAGTAAATCATGTGGTTTGCAGTTAAAGTGAACATATTCACATATAATTTGAAATAAATACAAGTTAAATATGTAGTAATAATAACAATATTATAAACATTAATTAATTAAAACACCTGAGTACATTTTTAATTATTTTTTAAAATATTTATTAAATATTGTATTTACAATTTTCTAAGTGTAATAATTTTATTAACATATTCATACTATTTATATTTACTCTTTTCTTTAGGATCCAGTGGTCAGGTGACTGTCACTCAGACTCCTTCAGTGAAAACTGTTTCTACAGGACAATCAGTCACCATCAACTGTAGAACCAGTAGTGGAGTTTATAGTGGCAACCATATGGCCTGGTATCAACAGAAACCTGGAGAAGCTCCTAAACTCATGATCTACTACGCTAACACTAGACAGTCAGGTATTTCAGATCGTTTCAGTGGCAGTGGATCTGGATCTGAATTCACTCTGACCATCAGTAACGTCCAGACTGAAGATGCAGGAGATTATTACTGTCAGAGTTACCACAGTGGAGGAGTGTTCACACAGTGAAATAGAGTCGTACAAAAACCTCCCTCAGTCAGAGACTGCACTGCTGCAGCTGCACCCTACTGCAGGTGCTGAGGGGGAGGATGATACACACAATAACACACTCTGTGGAGGAGAGACACACACCTCACTAACACACACCTCCACACACAATAACACACTCTGTGAAGGAGAGACACACACCTCACTAACACACACCTCCACACACAATAACACACTCTGTGAAGGAGAGACACACATCTCACTAACACACACTCCACACACAATAACACACTCTGTGGAGGAGAGACACACACCTCACTAACACACACCTCCACACACAATAACACACTCTGTGAAGGAGAGACACACACCTCACTAACACACACCTCCACACACAATAACACACTCTGTGAAGGAGAGACACACATCTCACTAACACACACTCCACACACAATAACACACTCTGTGGAGGAGAGACACACACCTCCACACACAGTAACACACTCTGTGGAGGAGAGACACACACCTCCACACACAGTAACACACTCTGTGGAGGGAAAATCATCCAAACTAGAGACACCCAAGAAAAAACAGAAAACTAAAATGTCCTGGGCTTGACACACAATAACTCTTTCGTTTTACATTAGCCCACGCCAACATGGAGCAAGATCACTAGCTCAACTGCACTATGAGTCAAGCTTTTATAAGAGAAAGGACACAGTCAGTGAGGTCAGTCAGGTGTATCCATCATTCATGGCCTCCAGCTGTGAGATGTAAGCTGGCCACACCCCTCAACCATGCAGTGTGTTGAGCTGTCTAGACCAGTGGAGCTGCATGTTGGCCAAGCACCATGGACTGCACCACACTCTCTGGAATGGATAACGTGAGGGTGAGGTATATCAGTTCAAAATAACACACTGTGTGGAGGACAGGATGCACACCTCAATAACACACAACTCTACACTAAATTACACACTGTTGAGGAGACAATAAACCCTTACTAACACACAACTCCACGTACAATAAAAAAAATGTGTAGGAGACTCTGCACATCCTAGTGTTTCTAAACACATCACAGTAAGAAGTAAGCCAGTAAGGAACATGTAAACACACTAGAAGATTGATTACGAGCATTTAGACAAAAGCCTCCTACCATCAGTTAAAATCAGCTACAAATGAAGTGTTGATGGATCCTGCCATAAAGAGAAGTCCCTTGAAGTATGGTTTAAAAAGAAGGTGAACGTTTTGCCATGGCCTTCCCAGTCTGCAGGTTTGAAGAAGGCAGTTCCTGTGACAGTCCGTCAGTGCAGTAGAACAGGAGCAAATGTGTAACACAAGGTCCAAATTACACAGAAATATAAAAACACTGCTCAGAGCAAACAGAGTGTTCATAGGAGAACTTTAGAATAAGGGTGGACATAACATTGGAATGCAAATTTTTAACCTGACATCAGTTTATATCAGTATCATTTTCTGATCAAAGGCTGTTAACAATATTTCTTAACCCTCTATGTCATAGTGTTGCCCTCAGGCAACAAACTACCTTTTTGTCCCTAAAATCTTATCTTTAAATAAAAATAAATATTTAAATAATTCCAATGTCACATGATATGTCAGTGACCATTAACATGGGGTGCTGAAGTGCGTGTCATTGTCTGTCTGAGGGTGGAGCAATCCTTTCAGCAAGCAGTGCTGCATAGGACACAGTGCTAGCAAAGTGTAAGAAAAAGCATTAGTTTTTCATGTTTTTAAATAAACATAAATTCACACAAAAATATCTATATGTAAATAAATATTTAATAAACTACATTTTATTGTTTAAATACATTATTTGTTTATATGCTAAAACTGCATGTTTTTATAATTGCAGCATTGTGCGATTAGACTACGTTTTAGAGCTATATGTAATGCAGAATGTTTGGATATGTGCGAGGGGTACAAAATAATGATCTCTTTCAATGTTTTTGCTGTCCTATCTATCAGTTCTCACAGAAAATGGACACACAGACATTTTATGACCGACAGGGACCTGATCGAGCAGTTAGGGTCATTCCTTCAGTCAGTGAGGAAAGTGAACTTGAGACAAGTGACAGGGAGGAAGAATGAACCCCAAAATCAGGTTTGGGAAGAAGTTAAGAAGTCAGGAGTCAGTTAGTAAAATGTAACGTGTACTATGCTTCCAGTGTGGGAATGAAATTATACAAATAAGATATGTATGAAATACGTAAGATCTAATTTATCCCTGTTGATAATGACCCTGAGCCTGAGGTTGAAGATGGAGAAAATGATGTTGATTATGTTTCTGACAAAGAACCCAACACAGTGTGAACTTTATTGATTACCCAGAATGGTAGGGCAACCTTCCAATATCAGATGATAACCAGTCCCACCTGACATACATCAAGGTATTTTTTTCTGAAGACATTTTGCAAGTCATTGTAGAGCAGTCAAATGTATATGCTATGCAATGTGATTTCAACAAGCCCCTGAATCTCACTGTCAAAGAACTGGAGCAGTTTCTGTGTACTGTAATGTTCATTCATTCATGCAATCATTATCTGTAACTGCTTATTGAGTTCAGGTTTGAGGTAGGTCCAGAGAAACAGACTGAAACAATACCTGCCAGCAAAACCAAGGAAATGGCAATACAAGGTACTTCTCTTGGCCAGCTCTGATGGTGTCCCACACAACTTTGGGATTTATACAGGGAGAGTTGTACAACCCCCTGAATTAGCAGAAGTAGGAGCAAGTTGCAAAGTTGTCCTCCGGCTGGCTAAACCTGTAGTAAAGCACAAGAACCACAGGCTTTTCTTTGACAATTGATTTACCATTGTCCATTTTGTACTCCCCCTCGCTCAACAGGGAATTCATTGTATCAGTACTGTCCGTAGCAACAGATTACCAGGCAGAAATGTAATGGGTGATAAAGAACAGAAGAAAACAGTACAAGGGTCTTTTCAAGAGAACACTGCCATGGTTGGAGAAACTAACTTAGGTGTTGTGAAGTGGTATGATAATCGCTCTGTGACCCTGCTTAGTGATTATATTGGACCATACCCAGTCACTGAGGGTGAAAGGTGGGACGGCAAGCAAAAGCTCAAGGTCCCCTGTCCTGCTGTGGTGAAGGAGTATAATAAGCATATGGGTGGGGTGGATCTTTTTTACTCACTGTTCGCACTGTACCGAATCAAAATCAGGTCAAAAAATTGGTACCAGTGAATGGGGTTCCATTTCTTGGATACAGTATCTGTGACTGCATGACTGCTGTACAGAAGAGATTATAATGCAGCAGGCATGAAAAAGGAGGAGCAAATGAGGCTTTACACATTTAAGTCTTACATTGCTGAAGGCCTTTGCAAAAGTGGAAAAAGTCTCGAGCACAAAAGAGGCTGTCCAAGCTCAACAATTGCCAGTGAATATATGGCACAGAAGGAAAGAGGACCCACGGCAAGAATTCCAGTCCCAGATGTGCGTCTGGACACCATAGTATACTGGATGATTATGTCAGACAAGAAGGGGACATGTGAAGTACCAGGACGCACAGGCACACCAAAATGTTCCTGAAGTTCCACACAGAATAGGGATGCACAGTTAGCTAAAATTTCCTCAGAAATTTAGAAAAACATTTCCTCAAACAATGCCCCACACAAAAAAACACATTCCAACACACACACACACACACACACACACACAGTTACATTTCCCTTATTTCTAACACAGCACAAATGACTTCAGTGATGCAGTAAAAATCACACTCTAATTACAACCTTCAACTCAACCACTTTCACATATAAACTCATATTTACAATTACATTCAGAGGAGGATTTCAGTTTCATTAAATATTACAGAGTTTTCACTTACAAACATCTACAGAACATTATGATTTCACCAGGCGTCCCCAAACATTTGCATATAACTGTTTTTCTAACAGAGCAGAACTGAGTTCAGTGAAGCATTAAAATAACGCTCTAATTATAACCTTAAACTGAACCGCTTCAAATATGAACTAATATTTACAATTACATTAATAGATACATTTCATTCAGGATACTTTTAAAACTATTTCTTTCATTTAATTCATTATAATTGTAACATTACACACATCCCATGATGTGAAAGTTTAAAACATGATTTGATTTCCTCCAAAACAGTAAATAATCAATAACTAAATCAAGCTGCAGTCTCCATGTACTACGTCTTCAAAGCTTTAGAACAGAAAACACTGCTCATAATAACCTCCACATTGTGGCGTCCAGATGGAGACAGAACGGCTCTAATCACCCAACACTGACTCTACAATCCAGCTTTACATTTGATCTTTTTAAAAAGAAATGTCATCACTGAACACTTCACAGGAAACCTTTAGGAAATATTTGTATTTTAAAGAAAAGAAATCCAGTTCAGAAACAGGAGCTGGTGGTGAAACCTAAAGCTCCACACTCTCCACACTTCAGAGCAGTTCTAATTAAATACATTCACATTTGGATTATCATTTATTCAGAAGATCATCAAGTGCATCTCTACTGTTGTCCAGAATCATTTAAATTAAAGTTTCCTTTTGAATAAAGAGTAAAAGTGGACTTACTTCCAACATCCAGTTTTGTTCCTCCACCAAAAGTGTACCACAGTGATACAAACTCGTTTACTGGCCGTACAAAAACCTCCTGCTCTAAACACACCGCTCTCTTCAGCCTTTACACACACTATTTCTGAACTAGAACACAATATTAATGGATTCTGCAGCTATTAATAATGGAAAACACTCCCAAACTGTAGAAGCTACAGATTCTCAACAAGGATTATTTTATAAACATTAAAATATCTAAACCCAGGACACACTTTGTTCTTTTGTATTTCCACAACAGACAAACACTTGATATAAAAGTATAAAACTACATGTAGAAACATGTTTTCATCTCAGATTCCAATTACAATCACAGATACAATCATATCAACTAATATTAAAACCAGATCCATTTAATGACAATAATAAAAACATGCTCCACTCTCTGTGTTGGTGATTATATGTTCACTTTCATCAGAAGTGTTCATAAATAATTCAATCAGTAAAAATTAGAGCTGCTGCTGAAAACTGTTCAACATTCATTAATAGTTTAAAAGATTCTTACTGTTATCATTGTGTTTCCTCCACCCAAAAGTCCTCCAGCCCTGATCCAGACAGATGGAGCCGCAGTAGCAGCTGCAGAAAACCTCAAATGAAAGGCAGAGACAGTTAGAGTTTAGGATTTTAAACATGAGACTCCACACTGAGCAGAAATGTTTGATCAAACAATATCAAATAAATATGATGATCTTTCCTCAGTGTTGTTAGAAAGATGATTTCCATGACTTTGTCCTCCATCTTCATCTGGACACTGGCACTCTGGACGAGAGGTAACACACATGAATATTTCTTGTGGAGATATCTATATGTCTGATTATTGTAATTAAGGTCTTTATAAAGGATTAAGGATATCCATACATTCACATATACATTCTAATGGGTAAAAAAAAAAAAAAAAATATTTAATAATTTAAGTTTTATTTATTTTAGGATCAAATGGTCAAGTCACTGTGACACAGAGTCCAGTACTGAAAACTGTTTCTCCTGGAGACACAGTCGCCATCAACTGTAGAACCAGCTCTGATGTAGTTCTTGATATTCTGGCCTGGTATCAGCAGAAACCTGGAGAAGCTCCTAAACTCCTGATCCACAGTGCTGACACTAGACAGTCAGGTATTTCAGATCGTTTCAGTGGCAGTGGATCTGGATCTGACTTCACTCTGACCATCAGTAACATCCGGACTGAAGATGCAGGAGATTATTACTGTCAGAGTGTACATTTGATCAGTAATAGCTCAGTGTTCACACAGTGAAATAGAGTCGTACAAAAACCTCCCTCAGTCAGAGACTGCACAGAGACTGCACTACTGCAGCTGCACCCTACTGCAGGTGCTGAGGGGGAGGATGATACACACAATAACACACTCTGTGGAGGAGAGAGACACACCTCACTAACACACACCTCCACACACAATAACACACTCTGTGGAGGAGAGACACACACCTCGCTAACACACACCTCCACACACAATAACACACTCTGTGGAGGAGAGACACACACCTCACTAACACACACCTCCACACACAATAACACACTCTGTGGAGGAGAGACACACACCTCACTAACACACACCTCCACACACAATAACACACTCTGTGGAGGAGAGACACACACCTCACTAACACACACCTCCACACACAATAACACACTCTGTGGAGGAGAGACACACATCTCACTAACACACACCTCCACACACAATAACACACTCTGTGGAGGAGAGACACACACCTCACTAACACACACCTCCACACACAATAACACACTCTGTGGAGGAGAGACACACATCTCACTAACACACACCTCCACACACAATAACACACTCTGTGGAGGAGAGACACACATCTCACTAACACACACCTCCACACACAATAACACACTCTGTGGAGGAGAGACACACACCTCACTAACACACACCTCCACACACAATAACACACTCTGTGGAGGAGAGACACACATCTCACTAACACACACCTCCACACACAATAACACACTCTGTGGAGGAGAGACACACATCTCACTAACACACACCTCCACACACAATAACACACTCTGTGGAGGAGAGACACACACCTCACTAACACACACCTCCACACACAATAACACACTCTTGTACATTTTCAGACTCCCACTTAAAGGTGGCTAATACCCGTTGGAGGCCAAGAGTCATCACTATAAATATGTCCAAAATCAATCAAGTTTTCATCAGTCACAAAGCCATTCTGTGATCATGAACCAATCCTGCTCAGCTCCCCCACCACACTCAGTCCTCCATCGATGTCCTTTTCCTGTGAGAGTTAATTCAAGTGTAGTCTTAGTGTAAGTATTTTTTTATTTTATGTAATGTCAGTGATACGGTGTTGTAATTTTTTTTAGGGAGAGTCCAGTGTAATTGTCCAGCGGGGGCAGAAACATTACTGAATCTTGTAGCATTTTCACTGGTCATTAGGGTTCCACACACTACAGTGCAAAGAAACCTGTTGTAATTCTTCAGATTTTTAATCGTCCAAACCGTAAGATATTTGTGCCAATATCTCAGCATCTACAATGCGTATCAAGTTGACGTTTGGCATTCTGGTTCTGTGAGCAAGCCTACACATGGGAAATTAAGGACAACTAGATATAGGCAAAATTATTAATGTCACTGGCCAATCAAATTTCATCAGGTGTTTGACAGGCTTAACAATACCCAATCATCATGAAATTTGAACGGTATGTCCATGGGCACACTGTGTAAGAGCCTACATAGGTTTATGGTGATAGCCACAAGGGGCCGCAATTCATGTTTTTAACCAAAAATATGAAGATTAGCTTCATATCATCAGCCTTTACTCTCCTTAGTGTCTCACAACATTGCAAATGCAACTATTTTCAAAATGTGCGTAGTCTTTTCTTAAAGGTCAAGTAAGTGACAATGGAGCTTTTTCAAACAGATTTCTCTCAGATTCAGATTCAAATAGCTTTAAGGGCTTATTAGAACTATACTGCCAGAGCATTACAAGAAACAGTAACAGAAAATACAAAGGAAATATAAAGCAGCCAATAGTTACCAAATAAGTGACATAAGTAGTGAATAAAAGCAATAATTAAAATAGAAGTTTTGGCAACATTTACAAATATGTATGTATTTATATACACCTTAATATGTTAATGTTTACCCAAGTTTAGTGCTAAGTAGTGAGGGGTGGGGTATGGTGAGGTGGGTGTTTGGCACTCAGGCAGTGATAGGCTCATGCCCACTGTGCAGCGAGTACGGGGTGGGCACTGTGTGTGTGTGTGCGTGAGTGGGGCTGTGTGCCCATCTCCCAGGATTATTTCTAATTTCTGAATGTCTGTGTGTGTGTGATAGTTTGGGATCAGCTGTTTATACCTGTGTGTATAGTGTTCTGTAGTTATTCTGAATTTCTGACCCTGAAGGAGGAAGTGCATCTGTGTCTCCACCTCTACACTCTCACGGTGACCACACACTCTCTCCTCTCTTGGCCAGGTACTTGGTCAGGATCCATTTCTGCTGTGGGTCGCTGACACTCTCTCTTTCTCTCACTCTCTACACTGAGTGATAAAAAGGACCACAACATAACATTATATCATTATGAACACCTCCTTGTTTATTCATTCACCGTTCATTAACTCAGCTCCACTGACCACAGGAGCAGTTTGTAGTTCTATTGTTATACACTGGAGTCCACCTCTTGATCTACATACTTTGATTGCTCTCTTTCACCCCAATGATCAATGGTCAGTACCCACACAGGGCATGTATGATTTGGGTGGTGGAGGTTTTAAATACCGCAGTGTCAGTGCTGGAATAAGAATAGTCCACCAACCAAGAACATCCAGCCAGCAGCATCTTGTGTCCACTGATGAAGGACTAGAGCATGACCAACACACACTGTGCAGCAGCAGATGAGCTACTGTCTCTGACTTTACAACGGCAATGTGGACCAACAAGGTGTGTGTTTAACAAAGCGGACAGTGAGTGGACACCGTGATTTAAAACTCCAGCATCACTGCTTTGTATGATCCACTCGTTTCACATTCATGATTCACACTCACAATATTCTCCAATTTATTCTGCTCCACTCTCTGCTTCTCAGCAAACGCTGAAGGAGGGGCCCACATAGAGATCACTCTCAGAAATGCTGCATATAAGAAAATACCCAATAACATTGCAAAGGTGAATAAGGCCTTGTACTTGCATATGTAAGCACAATTTACACACAGACTGTGAGGAGCCCGTAAATCTCAGCTTGTGGCTACATTATGATGTGTTTCTCTGAGACTGAAATACATCAGTGCAAACTAATACATTCATCATGGACCTTACACATGATCTGTTCCTATAAACTTCTCAACTCCTAACAGCAGCAGTACCATGTTCTAAAATTAAAAACCGTGTCTGTTATCTCTAAACTAAACTCTGACACAGCAACAGGACACTTCATCTGTGTTTGGTTATTTCTACCCACTCTGAGCCAGTCTTGGACAGACATTTGATCTGACCCCATCTCTCAGTTTATTCTCTAAGATTCACTCAAAGCTGTTTTAAGCTTTATCTTGGACACTGAAGGCTTTTCATATTCTGTAACATTGCTGTAACACAGTGGTGTCACCCACGAAAGACTTGATCACCACCTGCTGAACAATGAATGAGAAAGAAAGAGCAGTGAGGTGAAACTCAGATTTACATGAACAGTCCTGAGTCATCCTCTTTCTCCGAGAAAAGAGCAGCACCTTCACCAGATGTTCAGCTTCATTTAGTCAACTTGTACGACTTGAGGGTTCTCAGACTTATGTAACAAGCATCTGGAACACTTCATGATGATGGGAGTGAGTGCATTGGGACAGTATTCACTGAGGCAGGATACAGGAGATATCTTTGACTCGAGGATGATGGTGGTTGGCTTATAGCACATTGGGATGATGGCGCTGCTCTGGGAGGTGTTGAAGATGTCAGTGAAGATATGTTAGCTGGTCTGCACATCCTCTGAACACTCAGCCATGAATGTAGTCTGCTCCAGCAGCTTTTCCTGGGTTCATTTTACATAGAGTTTTCCTCACATTAAGTCTTCATTGGGAGGAGTGGTGGTCTTCCTCAGCATTGTGTCGTTCTGCACCTCAAACCATGTGTAGAATTTGTTCAGTGCATTGGGAAGGGAAGACTCACTGTCCAGATGGAAACAGAACTGCTCTAAGAATCTGTAGCTTCTACAGTGTGGGAGTGTTTTCCATTATTAACAGCTGCAGAACCCATTAATATTGTGTTATATTTCAGAAATAGTTTGTGTAAAGAGTGAAGTGAGCTGTGTTTAGAGCAGGCTTTTGTATTAAATGTAAAGCTGGATTGTAGAGTCAATGTTGGGTTATTAGACATGCATTATAGTTAACTCATTACAGCCCAGACCCAGTTCACCATAAAGTCAAATTGTGAGAAATATAAAACAGGCCAAAGAAACAACATAGAACATTTTTTTAACATTTCTTTCTGTAATTTGTAATTAATTTTGGGTTGGAATCGCAACATAACAAACATCACAGCAACCATTTTCTAAACTTGAATTTGCACACTGTGTCCCTGAAAAGAGATCCGAGCGGGTCGTACAGTATGTAACACAGGACAGGTGACTAAAGCAGTTCAACTGTTAAAAGGTTTGGAACACACCTTTTATAAACACAGGTATGTTTTTAAAATAAACATTTCTATGTATTCACCAATCACACCGTCATTCTATAAATGAGGTCAAACAAACACAAATTCACACACTGTCACGTGACTGTATTCAGTAAATGTCACTTAGGGATGTCATGATTTAAAGTGAAGGATAAAGCTGTGTAGGGAATTTTCCAGACCTCATCAAGTGTTTTTGACAGATATGTCACCATGGGTTCTTACGGGCTAAAGATTTGTTAACACTATTTCTAACATTGGCTTCTTAACAGTTAATTAACCTTTAACAAGCAGGTAACTCCCTAATGACAAAGAAATAAACAAAACCAAGAGTAACACATCTGCTGTAAGCACTCACAAATTTGTAAAATGCTATGTATTTATTTAATGTATTTTAAGATTGCTTAAATAGGTTATTAACTGTTTATATATTATATTATTATTATAATGTCCTAAACATTTATGCTGTAATATTCAGTTCAAAGCAGACCTCAACTGTCTGGATATGACATGCTGATCCTACAATATAAACAGGTTAAAATATTTAAATCCAGACTGGTCTAATGTGGTAGTCATTGCTAGTAAATGAACTCATCTGCAGGACTTGTACATGGTAGGATTAGTGTATATTCAGGTGTCCTGTTAATCAGAAGTCACTATAAACCATCTATATACAAAGAGCAGGTCAGGATGGAACTTCATCACTGCATTTTTGTTATGAATTCTAGCCTTAATAAGCACTTCCTAAGGGTAAGTCTGTAGTTATAAAGGGTGAATTAGTAACACTGTAGTTATGGTCCTGCAGGTTCCTTAATAAATACTTTATTAATGTATGTTACTCATTATGAACTACTTCCACAACATTAAATTCTTGTAATAGAGAATGTGTACATTCTACTTTAGTTTTACAATTGCTAAATAAAGACTTTCAGTCCAATATCCAGTGAAATGTTACACCATGAAGATAAAACTGAGCTGGCGGCGCACGCGTAATTACATTCACACTGTTGCAGGTTGGTATTTGAAGTCCCATATTTGTGTTCCGAAATGAAGCTTTGGACGTCATTGATCACATGATCATTGCAGAATGAATCAAGCCCATACACAGTGATTCGAAGCAATGGGTGTGGTTTTTTGAAACATGACTCAAAGCCTTAGAATCAAGGGTGCAATCACTAGTAGTGTGTGGTTTGGTTGTTTTGTCTCATTCTGTTTCTCTTCCGTTTCCTTATTTGTTTCTTTACTCTGCCTTTGTTTAATGATTAATAAGTATAAAGTACGTAATGTACAGTCTCACTGTGAGATATCTCCTCCATTTCTGTTTTCAAGCACTGTGTGGACGGGGACATTTAGGGTGCACCTATACGTCCAGTTAGTTAGACTACTATGTTTACACCGAAGTAAGGGGCGATAACCAACCAATGTAATGTTGGTTCAGGTTTAGTTATCACTTGCCAGGCAGGTTAGCTGTGTTGTTGTTTTCTCTTATTTGACATCACTCATAATCCACCTTTGTTACACCCTGGTGGTTTTCCTTCTGAGAGTGGTCTTTAAATTTTATGTAGTTAAAATATTTTTTATCTCATTTTACACTTCTTTTATTATACACTTGGTCTTAATTGTGTGGCTGTGGAATAAACAGATCTTAGTTGTAGCATTGTGTTGTGTTTTTTGCCTCCATTTCTATCAGTGTCACTCGTCGTCTTACCTATTGTTACCTTTCCCTCACCTACCACTGGCTCCACCTATGAGGACGACATAACAGACAGATCTCTTACCATCTCTTAATATTTATTCTTTAACCGTCACCCAAAAGTGTGTTACATTTAATCTTGGATACTTAAAGCTTTTCGCTTTCAGGAAAACTGCTGTAACACAGATCATCACCTGCTGAACAATGCATTAACAAATAAAACACCAGCTCTCATCAGCACTAAGGAACTGAAACCAAGCTCCAAACAACTGAACCCTACACAGCATTTTAAACACACAGAGAGAGAGAGAGAGAGAGAGAGAGAGAGAGAGAGAGAGAGAGAGAGAGACTGAGAGAGAGAGAGAGAGAGAGAGAGAGAGACAGTGAGAGAGAGAGAGCAGTGAGGTGAAACTCAGATTTACATGAACAGTCCTGAGTCGTCCTCTTTCTCCCAGAATAGAGCAGCTCTTTCACCAGATGTTCAGCTTCATTTAGTCAACTTGTCCGACTTGAGGGTTCTCAGACCTGTCCAACTCAACACTTCTCCAACATGTCCGACTCTATGGTCCTCTACCGTGTCTGACAATGTCTTTTTATGGACTAATATAGGTCAGGCCAGACTGGACCAGTACTGAACGTCTTGGGACGTGACTGGTCCATTCGTGGTCACTGGGAGAACTTTCCTAACTCTTAATTTAACTATCATCTGATGAAGAGTTTTTAAAATTGTTTCAGAACTGTTTTAAAACTGTAATTAAAACATGTTAATGTCTTCATACGGAGGAATCAAACTGTCCCCAAACAAGCTGCCCATCATGATCTGAATCAGTGCTGAGGATATTTCTCTCAGCACAAATCAGTGTGAATTTTAAAGGAGTTTATTACTGAATATCAATGTTTATAAAATCCAGACTCTTATTGTGACACAAGCACTAATTTTAATGTTATATGTAATAAACCTGTCTGTTCATTTACATTATGTTTTATATAAATGTGACATTATTTGAATTACAAACTAAAACAATGAATCACATTCAGTTTAGAAAAATGACACTGGTTTGAATTTGTTATTAATATTTAACTTTAAAACTCTTAAAATACAATTGTAACACAGTGTTAGTCTGAATTTACTGTATGTGGGTCTTTTTCAGTAAAAGTGATGAGAAAGATTAAATACGTCTCATGTTTAAACAGAATAAAAGTCCCTTCATTTTCAGACTGAGTTTTGCTCCTTCACTGAATGTGTGACACAGTGCTACATTTCAGTGAAGAGTCATTGTCCATAAACCTACATCACTCATCACACTGTTAGTGATAACACTGTAAAATCTGTGTGTGAGGGGTTTACACACTTTACCCTCAAAACTTATTCATAAAACTCTAACATTTCTAAATGAAGATCTATCTCTGAACTAAACCTTGTTTTTTAAACAATCTAAACATTTCTGTGTGTTTATTATGGAGGTGTTTGATGGAGACATTTCCATAGAGAGGGTCCACTTTGCATCATGAGCCCATGCTTCAGTGCTCTGCTAGTGTTTATAGTCCTGTGAGTTTAACACTTCATGACTGAGAGCTGCTGCCCCACAAACTTCACCCATAGCAACCATGACTTTGGTCTCCATCTTCATCTGGACACTGGTTCTCTGGACGAGAGGTAACACACATGAATGTGTTTTATGGAGATTTCTATGTGTGATGTAAGAATAGCAATTTTTATTAAAGTCTGATTTGGATTTGAAAAGGATGGTGATAATTCTACATATAAATTCTAAATGCTATGGAAAAATAATGAATTAATTTAAATAATTTTATTGCTTTTTATCTTAGGATCAAATGGTCAAGTCACTGTGACTCAGAGTCCAGAAGTGACAACTGTTTCTACGGGACAAACTGTTTCCATTAAGTGTAAAACCAGCCCTGCAGTACATTGGGATAGTTCTTATGGTCACCGTATGGCCTGGTATCAGCAGAAACCTGGAGAAGCTCCTAAACTCCTGATCTACTTTGCTAACAGGAGACAGTCAGGTATTTCAGATCGTTTCAGTGGCAGTGGATCTGGATCTGACTTCACTCTGACCATCAGTAACGTCCAGACTGAAGATGAAGGAGATTATTATTGTCAGAGTGAACACAAAATCAGTGGTAGCTGGTGGTGCACACAGTGAAATAGAGTCGTACAAAAACCTCCCTCAGTCAGAGACTGCACTGCTGCAGCTGCACCCTACTGCAGGTGCTAAGGGGGAGGATGATACACACAATAACACACTCTGTGGAGGAGAGACACACACCTCACTAACACACACCTCCACACACAATAACACACTCTGTGGAGGAGAGAGACACACCTCACTAACACACACCTCCACACACAATAACACACTCTGTGGAGGAGATATACACACCTCACTAACACACACCTCCACACACAATAACACACACTGTGGAGGAGAGACACACACCTCACTAACACACACCTCCACACACAATAACACACTCTGTGGAGGAGAGAGACACACCTCACTAACACACACCTCCACACACAATAACACACTCTGTGGAGGAGATATACACACCTCACTAACACACACCTCCACACACAATAACACACTCTGTGGAGGAGAGAGACACACCTCACTAACACACACCTCCACACACAATAACACACTCTGTGGAGGAGAGACACACACCTCACTAACACACACCTCCACACACAATAACTCACTCTGTGGAGGAGAGAGACACACCTCACTAACACACACCTCCACACACAATAACACACTCTGTGGAGGAGAGACACACACCTCACTAACACACACCTCTACACACAATAACACACTCTGTGGAAGAGAGAAACACACCTCACTAACACACACCTCCACGCACAATAACACACTCTGTGGAGGAGAGAAACACACCTCACTAACACACACCTACACGCACAATAACACACTCTGTGGAGGAGACACACACCTCACTAACACACACCTCCACACACAATAACACACACTGTGGAGGAGAGACACACACCTCACTAACACACACCTCCACACACAATAACACACTCTGTGGAGGAGAGACACACACCTCACTAACACACACCTCCACACACAATAACACACTCTGTGGAGGAGATATACACACCTCACTAACACACACCTCCACACACAATAACACACTCTGTGGAGGAGATATACACACCTCACTAACACACACCTCCACACACAATAACACACTCTGTGGAGGAGGGACACACACCTCACTAACACACACCTCCACACACAATAACACACTCTGTGGAGGAGAGACACACACCTCACTAACACACACCTCCACACACAATAACACACTCTGTGGAGGAGAGACACACACCTCACTAACACACACCTCCACACACAATAACACACTCTGTGGAGGAGAAACACACCTCACTAACACACCTCCACACACAATAACACACTCTGTGGGGGAGAGACACACACAATAACACACTCTGTGGAGAAGAGACACACACCTCCAAACACATTAACACACTCTGTGGAGGAGATATACACACCTTACTAACACACACCTCCACACACAATAACACACTCTGTGGAGGAGAGACACACACCTCACTAACACACACCTTCACACACAATAACACACTCTGTGGAGGAGAGACACACCTCACTAACACACACCTCCACACACAATAACACACTCTGTGGGGGAGAGACACACACAATAACACACTCTGTGGAGAAGAGACACACACCTCCACACACAATAACACACTCTGTGGAGGAGTGCCCTCTCCAGGATGTGTTCCTGTCTTACGCCCAGTGATTCTGGGTAAGCTCTGGACCCACATTGACGCTTATAGACAATTAATTAATGAATGTCTGTGCTGTGTTTTTATTTTCTTTTTAAGTTTGTTGTGTGTGAGAGGGAATTAGCTGTGGGGGCATGTGGGTAAGAAGCCCATCCCTGAAGGCTCTTCTCTTCTAATTCAATAGCTCCTTTAGGTCATTGGTGACCCAGGGTTTGTTATTGAGGAAGAATCACACTGTCTTGATGAGTATGGTGTTATTCACACAGAAGTTAATCCACACTGTTATACAATTTGTCATGGAATTGATGACACCTTCATGGGATTCACAGAGTACATCCTAGTCCATGTCCTCAAAACACCCCTGAAGTGCCTCATTCATTTCCTGTGAGCACCTCTTAACAGTCCTCCCTGTCACAGGTTACTGCTGAAAAACAGGTGTGTAAGTGGAGGTGAGAAATACCAGGTTCTGATCTTCCAAATGTGGAGAAGTTGGTGGAGCAGTATGCGTCTTTCACATTTGCATATAATAAATCCAGTGATTTATTTCCTTCACATTATGTGTGACATGTCAGTGTAGGAAATGTCCAGAAAAATAAATTAATGAGAATTAGAGACTCAACTATTCCACACAGTTTGTATTCACTTAAGCAATGTGTATTTACAAAATATTTATAATAGAAAAAATCATACAGAATTAAATAAGCCAACAGACAAACAATAGAAACTAAGGCCATGTTTCCAGGGGTAAGCCGTGACCAAAGTTTCAAACATAACCCAAGTCTAACTCCAAACCCCAAAACTAGTTTCCCTATACAAACATAAACACATAAATCACAGTTAATAGACCTGACTCCCTCTCCACAGACAGTAGTACAGGGCAATCCACAGAACTGACACCGGGGACCAAATAAGACCCATAACACTCTGGTTTTTGTAACAAACTGTTGAAGTGTTGGAAGTGTGGCAGAGAGTGAAGTGAGGTTAAAATCAACAGAAATCATGATGAATGCAGTTTGAGTGTTGTGTTTGGAGTCTGGCTGTGACTGATGTAGTGTAGTAAGGTACACCGAAAAATATAAATATATTTCTATATTTATAGTTTTATAGCGTTGACCTTATTCAAACTCCTCTAATCTCTGATATTTGACTTAATGATATTAACTAAAATTTATAATTGGCTTAGGCAATTAAAACATTACTAATTAGTTTGAGAGTGAATAATAATCACGCTAAGTGAGTACGTCAGGATTTTCAGGAAAATAATGAACAAATTGCAAACACTGATTTCAAATAATGAGAGTTTTATTAATAAAGAGAAGATATTTAATTAACATAGCGTAGCCTTATAATCTCACGGTATCACAACAGGGAAAACCGATTTTGACCTTAAGGTGGGCTAGGCACTACTGGCTTGTGATTAAATTGTTGCTAACTAAGGTTTAATAAATGGTACATTATAAAGTGATTGACTTAGATATCAGCTCCTGGAAAAGTGTGAAATACGCTAGCTTACTTTGTCGTTTCACCGAGCCGTCGCGTCCTGTTGTTTAATCTCCGTGCTCTGGGGTTGTTCTCGTCGTTTCCACGTGGTGAGAGGCAGGCCCGCTTATGGGAAGATCTCTTTCCGGTTAAGTTGAAAACTTTCGGCTTCAAGCTGAGCTGCGTCGATCGAGATTTCCCTTCTTTGGACTTTCACAGTCGTGGCTGGTTTCCACCGGAATGGAGCGGCTTTCTCCGAGTATTAGCTCGTCTCGTTGTTCAGTTTTCCAGGAGTAATGTCTTCAGGAATCAGCTTATAACGTTAATATATCTGCTATCGACTAATCAAAAGGTTGATATCTTATTCTGGCCACAAATAAGTTTCACCTGCTTTGATCAATCGTGAGATCACACTTCGATGGGTAATAAAACATAAACAAGATTAAAAGAAAAGAAGATATTCAAATTACTCGACGTATTAGTAAAACTTCATACTCTTAGCTAATTTCGAGACGTCTCTCGTAAGCTTTCAATGAAGTATCTGAGGTTTCTCTTTGTTTCGTTGTCGGCGTGGAGAAGAAAGCATTTCTTTGTCGTTTCAAAGTTTCTCGGATTTTCTCGCCGTTATTGTTGTCTTTTCTTCTCCGTGAACTGTTTCTTCTCGTCAGCTGAACTCTTCTCTTCTTGGCTGCTGAACTGAACTGAACTGCTGAACTTCTCAACTGCTCTGTGTTTTCAAGGCTGGCGTGGTCAAGCCCTAACGGGAGGTGTCCTTTTCCTGATTGGGCACAAATTCAGTCTCACGTGACTCTCGCGAGGGGGAGAGAGTAGAAGGGGGTTTGAATCATTGATTCACACAGAAAGAATATGAATTTCGCGTATCGAAATTCTTATACCTGTTATCAACATATAACAATGAGTACACTGGATTATTAATATCAAACATTTACATAAGGTTTCATTTTTATGTCCCATTTATGACGATACGCTGGAAAGGAATATTAATCCATTTTCTCTTATTCAGAGGTAGGATTTCTTTTCATGATAGAAACAATCAACAATATACGTCATTTCATTAGGAGGTAGGCATTCATCTGAGGGTACAGAAAGTGACATTAATACATTTGTTTATACACAAATAATCAGAGTTCGAATATTTTCCGCTATGGTTTCCGGCGACTCCGAGCGAGGCGTAGTTTCGCCAGTGTCCATTTGGGGTCGCTGTTGGTCCATGTGTAGGTGAGTCAACGGGGTTCACTCGAGGTCACTTTTGGTTTAAACATTTGTTGGCCCTGTTTAGTGGGCTCAAGATAAGGATTGAGACATTGAGGTGCCACTTTGTCATAAACGGGATTATAACCCTTCCTTTTGTTTGAGGTTCCTGTCTCTTAAAAGCATTATAAAAATTGGTTATCTCGACAGTTCCTGTTAGTTAAAAGAGAGAAGGGGGGTGTTGGGGCCATGTGTTACTTTAAAGGGTTCTTTGATGTCTTAGATTGGGTGTGTGTGGGGGCTGTTATGTTGCAGACGAAAAGTCTTCTTCAGACTGGAAAAGTTTTAATTCAAAACTTTTCCTTTCTTCATTTCAATCTGTCCAAATCTATCTTCGGTCTATACTCCACTACACTGACCTGATGACATCACATTACGTGTCACCAACAGCCAATAGCAGAATGTAAACAACAACAAAGATGGTCATGTGACCTCCCTCAGCAGATAATATGGAGGAAAACTCACAGTTCAGGGTTCAATATCCAGACGACAGAAACACTCCTTCACTGTAACATATCTGACATTACACCATCTGTTTTTAACAAACACTGCAGTCCCCCTCCTTTCTTCTCACCACTCTGTCTGCTGTCACAGTCTGAAAGTCAGGAACAGTGGTGTTGGAGTCTGGAATATGTTCCTGCAGCCATGTCTCAGTGAAACACATAGTGCTGCATTCCCGGTATTTCCACTGAGTCCTTATCAGTACTCTGAGATTATCCATCGTATTCACCAGTGACCTCACATTCCCCATTACAACCAAGGGAAGGTAGTGTTTATACTTCCTCCTTCTAGCTCTCCATGTTACACCAGCCCAACATCCCAGACATGTCCTCTTCAAACCATCAGGGATTTGGGGTCTCACTCTGGGCACTAGTGCAGCACCATCTCAGCCAAAGACATGGTGCCCCTTTGCTGCAGTAATACCCCTCCTACTACTCAAACACAAACACTACTCCAACTCCTCACAAAGTGTTGATGGGGATCTGTCACTCCAGAGAACAGTTACCCTGCTCCAAAGAACAAAGCTACACTGTAAAAAAGTCCTAGTTTTATAGAAAATAACAATTTTTTTTAAAAGTATGAATTTGACTTTGTTCAGCACAAGTTCAGAGTACATTGTTTATGGTTAGGTAGATTGCAGTAATAGTCCTAGCTCTGATTTTAAGATTGCCCAGAATGTATACATTGGTTATATTTACTCATTTTAAGGTTAATGTTTTTCATTAAAAAATCCTTTAAAGTGATTAGCTCATAAAAGGTTAAAATCTTATTCAAATCATTTATTTCAGGTAAATGGTCAATAATTAAACATCTTTTAAACATATCTTTTCTATACTAGTTGTGCATGCTAGTAAAGCAGAGTCAGACCATAAGATGGGACAGTTTTAACATTTTTATTGACCTCACCATAACATTTCTGATGACTTCTTTGTTTAATTCCCAGGAGCCATGTCTGCAGCGTGGGTCAGTGGGTGTTGGTTTAGAGGAAGTGTGGGCTTACTGAGCATGTCTTTATAGAAATGCCTGGAATTCTGGGTAATCTGGAAGTGGTAGTGATGTCCAGCTAAGAGGAGTTCTTCACATTCACTGTTACTGGGGAATGTACCTCGAATGTTAAATGGTCTGATCCATAGTGTTAAAAGAGGACTGATTGTGCTGTCAAGGATGTTTTTTTTTTCCCTGTTCTCTCAAGCTCACAGGCTAGAAGCTGTGCTTGTTGCATAAACTTTAAATTTGCAAGCGTCAATAGTAATCTAGACATGACTCCTCAATGTGTCTCTTAGCCTTGTTTTTGGTCACACCCTGACACCTGTAAAATTACTATTTTGGGAGATTAATGGTGTTGATTGGACAGTGATAATATCAACCCATGGTTGAAGAGCTTTTTTTTTTTTTAATAATGTAGATTTATGGTAGTAATATAGATAAGGTACTGTATATTTGTGAAACCTTTCCAGGTGAATGCAGAAAAGGCTCTGCAATTAACGGTCTTGTTGCAGCTGGACCACATTTCAGTTAAGCTAATGCAGATCTTCAGAAAAAAGTGAATGGCTGAAGGAGACAACGCATCTTACAAGCATGGTTTGTGTAAATTTATTAAAAATCATTTTGGGGTCAATGTAAGGATTTTGTACGTCACACCTTATTTAGTCCTAATGGAATCAATTGTCTTTCCCGTATACTAAAAACGTAAAGTAAAATAATGCATAACAAGTTTGGCCTGTGGTTTGTTAACAACACATCCAGAGCTGCAACAGCGCAGCACAGAGTAAGAGCAGGAGCAGATGCAGCAGCACAGCCCAGAGACCAGTGTAGCAGCACAGCCTATAGACCAGTGTAGCAGCAGCACAGCCCAGAGACCAGTGTAGCAGCAGCACAGCCTATAGACCAGTGTAGCAGCACAGCCCAGAGACCAGTGTAGCAGCACAGACCAGAGACTAGTGTAGCAGCACAGCCCAGAGACCAGTGTAGCAGCACAGACCAGAGACTAGTGTAGCAGCACAGCCCAGAGACCAGTGTAGCAGCACAGCCCAGAGACCAGTGTAGCAGCACAGACCAGAGACCAGTGTAGCAGCAGCACGGACCAGAGACTAGTGTAGCAGCACAGCCCAGAGACCAGTGTAGCAGCACAGACCAGAGACTAGTGTAGCAGCACAGCCCAGAGACCAGTGTAGCAGCACAGCCCAGAGACCAGTGTAGCAGCACAGCCCAGAGACCAGTGTAGCAGCAGCACGGCCCAGAGACCAGTGTAGCAGCAGCACGGCCCAGAGACCAGTGTAGCAGCAGCACGGCCCAGAGACCAGTGTAGCAGCAGCACGGCCCAGAGACCAGTGTAGCAGCAGCACGGCCCAGAGACCAGTGTAGCAGCAGCACGGCCCAGAGACCAGTGTAGCAGCAGCACGGCCCAGAGACCAGTGTAGCAGCAGCACGGCCCAGAGACCAGTGTAGCAGCACAGCCCAGAGACCAGTGTAGCAGCAGCACAGCCCAGAGACCAGTGTAGCAGCAGCACGGCCCAGAGACCAGTGTAGCAGCAGCACGGCCCAGAGACCAGTGTAGCAGCACAGCCCAGAGACCAGTGTAGCAGCAGCACGGCCCAGAGACCAGTGTAGCAGCAGCACAGCCCAGAGACCAGAGCAGCAGAAGCACAGCCCAGAGCCAGAGCTCACGGTACAAATTTGGTAGTTTTTTTTAACTTGAGTCACTTTTTTGTGCCTAAATCACAGATGTCACAGTCATTGATTCAGTTGTTTAATATGAATACATAATGCTCTTGTAGAAATGGATTTGCAGTGTTCAGTCTTGGAAGGAATCTGATGTTTAGACGCACAAACAAAGCTCTTTAGGTTTTCAAAGGGATCTGATAAGGTGAACTTGCCAGGACTTGATACATTTTCTAAAGAAATTCTCACAGCCACATGTTCACCAAATTTTTGTCCCTTTAAAAATGGAGCTTCAGTAACCTGCACATTTGTGCCCCCAGACATCCATTTTTTCCAAGGATGAAATTTATGATGGAATTTCAACATCAATAAATATTCTACATTCAGAGATTCAGAATCTAAGTAAATGATGAATCAGAGAATGATCAGTTATATCAAATCATAGTAATTACTTCAGTATATAAGCACTGTAATATTGCTAGAGTTATAGGCACATGATTAACATCAGCAAACATCCACTTTTCTGAGGTGTCATTGATAATCTTAGCGTAAGTTTTGTTTCACATCAGTGTTGTGTGTTTGTATTTGTGTTCAGGCTGCTGCTATTGGTGAAGTGGAGAAAGACACTGAGTGAAGAGTCATGGGGATTTACACGATTCAAAGTAATTATAATGAATATGATGCTGAGCCACAGGACTTTGTCATTATTATAGAGGACATTTAGGTGCTCAAAATTTTTGCATTCATAATGATTTTTGAACTCATTTATTCCCTTGATCTCTGTGTTCCTGACAATTTGAATGTACATTTGACTTGGTCCTGGAAATCCTGAATAATTTGAATGCATATAATGAACACAAATTTTGCCAGAGTCTGACAAATGTTGTCAGAGTTCAGTCTTTATGCTCATGTTGTTTTTGGAAATGATAATTGCGTACATGTTGATTTTTGAAATAGAATTTGTGTTTTTAGTCTTGTTTTGAGTCTTGACTGGGGTCAGGAAAGGAGGAGATATTAGTATTAGGATAATAAAACCAATTACATGATGGAGGTATATAGTTATATTGCCTAATTTTCTTGTCATGAATGTCTGAGAACCTGTTGTTTTTGATTGTAAACAGCCAGTCTACAGCTGTTTATATTTAAAACCTGAACAGTTCTTGACAACATTTGTGCATAAACTGTTAACTTTATCTGCTTAATTTAGTGCTTATTTGAGTTGATTTCTAATTTCTGATCAACACATTAGAAATTCAATTTCAATTTAATTTCAATTTAATTCTGTTCATCTGTTAGTTAGGAGTTAGGATGAATGTGAAGGTAACAATAATATGTGAATGTTTTCTGAGTGTTGCTGTACATTAACAATATTTCTCTGCTGACCTTGCAGCATTATTATTTTATTGAAAGTGTTTAGTCATATTATTTCTGGAAAAATCTGTAAAATAAAGGTATTTCTTGCAGAACTTTTAGTGCCATCACTATATTGAAAGTGTTTTTTCATAATAATTCAGGAAAAATCTCTAAAATAATGGTATTTCTTTGTGGAACTTGTAGTGACATCAATATATTGAAATATTTTTATCGTAATAATTCAGGAAAACTCTGTATAACGGTATTTTCCTATATACATTTTCTGTAAATTTATTGATTTCCACAGAATTTAAAATAGGATATTTGACTTTAATTTTATGGTTTTAGTTTGGCAGCCATTGCTGCCAGTCATTTGACCGTTTTTTATGATTTATTTATTTTTTTTACATTGTTCTCCACCTTTGGCATTGACAATGTTGAACTCAAACTCATGTGCAGCTGCTACAGAGCTTCACATTTCATTTAATGATTTTTACAGAGATACACCAGGTATCTCGTTATAAGAAATCTACAGACGTTAGAGTGTAAAGTGTAGACCACTCATACTACACAACAAAAGGTGGCCTCTTTTCTTTGGACCTGTGTTACACTGTTTCAGGTCAAAAAGGCTTTCTCCTTTAACTTGGACACGAACTCCAACTCATATTACGGGGTAAAAAGAACAACTTAAATTGTCAGCGTTATTATTCTTGAATGTCTGAATGTGTCTGTGTGCTCCGCATACCATTAGAAACCACAGATCCTACCATTTCTATAAATAACACTCTCATCACAGTGCTTTGAAGCCTCTGGGAGTAATCCAGTGTGAAAAACCACCTAAAAAACAAGGTGCTCCTTCAATATGTGTTATGTTCTTGTCATGAAGGATTCTAATCATATTCACTATAATAATAAATAAGGACTCTGCAAAGGGACAAGAACGACTTGTTTACTTTCAGTTTTGTTTTGACTCACATGACGTCAACCCACGCTGTCTCTGGGCAGAAAAATATGAGTCATCAGCAAAAACATATTTCTATTATTGATTCATAGTTTTTCAAGGTTTTTGTAGATTTCACATCAAATAATATTGCATTAGATCAACAAATATAAACTAAAACACGTAATTATTATTTCCAAATGATATGATTTTTTATGTTGCTGAATAATAATCATTTCTTATATTATTAACAGCTTTCATCATTTTCCAGCCAAGTTTTACCAAATAACAACCTCAGGATTCAGGTCTTAGACCCTGAGCTGGTCCTCCCTCACAGTTGCCCTGTGTGCTAATAAATCAAATTGATTACTGTCTAAGGCCCCTGCCTTTGGATCCACAGGTGCTTTTATAATAAGATTCAGTTTTGTAAGAGCCTTTGTTCACATAAATGTGTGTAATGTAATGTGTAATGTTTATCAGAAATCTGCTGAACTACACGGGCTTCTTCAGTGTCACTAATAAGCTTTCTCTGGCCTCACAGAGCACACAGTTAACAGTCTCAGAGAGAACCAGCTTTGTCATCATTATTAAATTATAGTATTTTTACATTAAACATTGTTATTCTTTGTGTTGGGTTTGGTTTAATGCCAAAATCTTTCAGATCTAACATTACCAAAAACATCAGCTATAAAATAATTAAAATGAATAATCAATACACAGTGTTGTAAACGTGCTTCTGTCTGTGGTTTAACACATGTGGGCTTATGCTGGCACCATACCTTGTGGAGTGCAATTATATTTGATTGGACAGTGACGATATATGTCTGGTTTCATTTGAAGAAATCCAACACAGAATTTCTTAGGAATGTGATGACTGTACCTTGTCCCTTTTCATTTTATCCACATCCTCCTCTGACATTCCTCTTGACCTCAGGAAAGTTTCAAGGTCCTCCTCCATTTCTAGGTCATAAGATTAAAATCAGAATCATCAGTTTCAGGTTTATTCCATTCCAGTGATTGTTTCTCAGCTCTCAATCAAAGCCTATACAATTCAGACATTTAGCTACATGCAAAAGCAAATCAAAAAGTAAATGATTGAATCACCTATATACACTGCCCTTGTGCTGATTAATAGACTAGAACATCTATGTTATAGCCCAAGTACAAGATTACATTTACAGATACCTTGCTAGACCCTACCATTAGACAATACAAATACAGCTGTGAATACAGCGTTGGATGGATTTGTTAATTGCTATGTAATGAGGATGAGATAATTTAAAGTGCAAGCGCATGGACAAAGGTTACGTGAACAGTTCAGAGATACAGACAATAAACCGTTTCTAAACAATGGGAGAGAATGGAGAGTGAACACCTAAATAAATGTTTAGCTATTGGTAGTGTATTGGAGTAACGTGTGTATGTGTGTAAAGGTCTGTTCTGGCAGACAATTGTATCCTGTTTTTACAAATCCCAAAAAAAAAAAAAAAACTGAATTCCCAGATAAAACGAAATGCATGGTGTAGCGACCGGCTCGCTAGCTCCACAACTACGGCATTCTGACTTGCACTTTCAGGACGCTACCGAACGTATAAAAACTTGTTGTTCACAACTTCCTCTGATGTTAGGCAGATCCTTACAGATGTATGAACAAGTCGCACTGGGAATTTATTTAGCTTAACTAACTGTGTTAGTAGAGATAAATAAATACATATATCTGTTTCAAGTGGCTGGATTTACTTGGAAACTGCATTGTCCTGATGTGTTGACTGAGCCCCAAAGACAATTGTGTATCATTTGTGAGGGAACGCAAAACGATTTGCGAGGGAACGCAATTGTGTTTGCGAGGGAACGCAATTGTGTTTGCGAGGGAACGCAAAACGATTTGCGAGGGAATGCAAAATTAATAGTTTTTTTTTTTCAAGTCCCTTTAGGGGGCTCTGTATAAAAACCCTACATTCTGTATCATTGTTTATTATGGTTCATTTTCAAGATTTACCATAACAATAAATTCTTTGCTTCATGTCTAGACAAAGACAGTCAAGGAATTAATGAACAAAAATGGCTGGTTATTGATAAAATTGCTTTATTTTGAGTACACATCAAAAATTTATTTGAAATTCATTCATTCATTCATTCATTCATTCATTCATTATCTGTAACCGCTTATCCAGTTCAGGGTCGCGGTGGGTCCAGAGCCTACCTGGAATCATTGGGCGCAGGAATACACCCTGGAGGGGGCTCCAGTCCTTCACAGGGCAACTTATTTGAAATAATGAACACTTAATAGTGAAATTAATACAGCTGAAAAAATTTAAAAAGTAATAAACAGTACAGGACTGTATTAACTGAGACACTAATTATTTAGAACGAAATGCATGGTGTAGCGACCGGCTCGCTAGCTCCACAACTATGGTATTCTGACTTGCACTTTCAGGATGCTAAAGTGTGATGCATTTATTTGAGAAAACAGATTTACATGTGAAGCAGCTAACATTAGTTATGCTAGTGTTATTTGGCATCTGGGAAATCTCAGTGATTATTTACATACCATTCATTTCCATGGCCAATAATTTCCTCCAAAACCATATGCAATTTCATATCCTTTTTTGATGTTTTTTATTTGTTATGTTATTTGTTTTTTTGATGTTATTGTAAACAAGCAGAGGGCTTCCACTGACTTCAATCTTCTTCATTCTACAGTTGGGGCTCTTGTGGTCATCATTCACTAGTCTTCCTAATGACACCAGTCTTCATTTGCAGTATCGATACTTTATAAAATAAAAGGAAGAAATAAAACACAACACAAATATTAATTATTAGTATTCTAAAACCCGAATTAATGATTTATAATCCCCTACTTGTTATTTTTATGTTACTCCCACAGATGTGCATTACGTACATAGACAAACAACAATGTTATATTTGTAATTAATATTCCTAATGTAGACAATGTTGTTAGAAATGTCAAATTTAATCTATGTGTGAAAATGTATAATTGTAGGAAAAACTAAATTACATTAATATAAGACATTACTCTGTAACACATTACACCCAACACTGCTGACCACTGACTACAGGTTCCATATGGAAAATAATGCCCAATGGAATGTGAAGACAAAAGGCTCAATAAATAATTTATTTATGGCTATATCCCTGATTTAGAACAGATCCTCCTGCTCAGCTTACCACCACATTTTGCTCTTACATTTCAAATTTCAAACATGAATAGAGACTGTGGTAATTATTTATTCTCCTTTGAGATTCACTGTATTCCAACTTTTCTCCTCTATATTCCACCACAAAATCACCCTTTGAAATTGAACTTAAGGAGAAGACACCGTGACCTGTCAATTATTGAATACATTAATTATTAATACATTATATAGCACAGTGTAAAGCATCTGTTTTCTGATTTTTTATTACTAATTGTAATAAAACAATATGTGTTAGTGCAAATGGTTAGCACAGTCTATCTTACACGTGTGAACCCTTTTTGTTGCTTCAGAAGATAATTTACTTGAACACGTTTCAATGCTTAAACAATATGTATCATTCATTTTTTCATATTCAGTAACTGCTTTATCCAATTCAGGTTCTCAGTGAATCAGGAGCCTGCACAGAATAACTAGGCGCAAGGCATAAAACAATGTGAAATGCTATTATTGTTATTATAATTGAAGTCAAATGTACAAACACTTACACTATGGTCATTAAAACTTAAAAATATCTTTGCTCTCTACATATTCCATGTTAATAATCTATAGTGATACCAAGTTGTTCAGGACATCTACACTGACTTATTTACTTTTGACAGCATTCAGGGTGTGGAATTCTTTAGGCAAATCTCAGTGGAGCGATGTAAATGACAGATGAGAATTATGTTCATTATTCTTTTTTTAGGATCTACCATAACAAAAGTGCACTTAGACCCTATGTACCCACCCTTACAATCAATGTACTTCTGCTCTAGCTGACTAGTTATCTTGGTCTTTGTGGTCACATGATGGATGGATGGCATAATGAAGTGGCCTGATTCTTCCTGGCATTTTTGAATCTATAAAAAAATCTTTTTGTATGATTAAATAAACTTTTATTTTAGAGAAAAGCCACTGGACAGACATATTTTCTCTCACAAGTGATTAAGAAAATATGAGAGAGAACATTCTAACATGTCATTTTATCATGCAGTATACAGACTGATTGCAAAACCCAGGGGATGGGGGATACATGTGTGTCCTACAGGTGTTACATAAATGTTAGTTAGTTAGTTAGTTAGTTATCGTTACACTTATATAGCGCCTTTCTAGATACCCAAGGACGCTTTACAATCCACACTGCTCAGAATGCTCTCAAGCAGAAACGACCGTCCACCTGGAGGACTGCATCGGGCACTAGGATTTCACCCAGGATAGAGCGCCAATCCATATCTGGGCACACACTCATTAACTCATAAACCAGGACAGTTATTACAGAAGCCAATTCACCTACCCTCCATGTTTTTGGACTGTGAGAGGAAACCGGAGACCCCGGAGGAAACCCACGCAGACACGGGGAGAACATGGAAACTCCACCCAGATGTATTCTACTGTAACATTAAACAGATAACTATAGTAAAAAAAAAAGAAATCCTCCCTTCAACACTATGCTCATGTTTTGAAGACATTACCTAAACATTAATAAAATATAACTACATCAACAATGACTATACTTCATCTGTGTAAATGTGTTTGTTATGTGCTTATTTTAGGCTGAGATACACTACTGTGTGTTCTCCCAAGATTACTTCTGAATTAAAAAGTGTTAATAACTTTTTAATACAAATGTTTGGCTCCCTTTAATTCTATAACAGATATTCTGCTTCTAACTAAATATTGCATCACTACTGTGGTGATGTGAAAGAAGCCACATAAAAATCAGAGAGGTCAGATCACTTGGTTGTTACATAATTTCCAGGGAGAGACTCCTATGTTGTAGTTAATATTTAACCTGAAGGTGGGATATAACTGCTATAATTGAAGCTATATAATAACATAATTTAAAGAAAACATAAAATGTGAACTCCTCCCCTCAGCTCTATATATACCCTGTGAACTCACATCATTTCTGTGTTGGACAAACTCGATCAAACCCATTGGAATCCTGGATTCTCAAGGCTTCACGTGTTCTGGATAATTTATGTTACAAGATGGTGTCACCCATGAAAGACTTGATTTAGCAATTAAATAACAAATGAAACACTAGGAGTATGACACTATGACAGTTCCAAACAACTCCAAACAACTGAACTGAACACAGCATTTTACACACATCAGTAAAGAGAGAGAGAGAGAGAGAGAGAGAGAGAGAGAGAGAGAGAGAGAGAGAGAGAGAGCGAGAGAGCAGTGAGGTGAAACTCAGATTTACATGAACAGTCCTGAGTCATCCTCTTTCTCCCAGAATAGAGCAGCACCTTCACCAGATGTTCAGCTTCATTTAGTCAACTTGTCCAACGTTCTCAGACCTGTCCAACTCAACACTTCTCCAACATGTTCGACTCATACACTTACACATTCATTTATACACACACCTATGGACACATTTTAATTCGCTAATCCACCTACCAACGCATGTAAAGTTTCTAAATTAAATGTTAAGATTAATTCAAACAAATAATGTAATGATGTTACACCACTGACCTACAGTGACCTTTGCTCTGGATTAACATTATGTCAGTACTTCTAGTTAAATATTCTTAATCTGTCCATCCTTAAAGCCGTCTGTCTGAGGTTCATGATGATTCTGCATCTGTCCAAAAATGTTCAGCTTGTTTCAGTCAGTCACACTCAAGCACATCACTCAGCACCGCACTGAATCTACAGCTACTCCCAATTTTAACAACAGAGATTGTACTTTTTAGTGAACTGTATGATGAAGAATCACTGAGATTTTATTGCTCACCAAGACACTGCTCAAGATTAAAGCACAGTTCAGATTATTGAGCTTTTAACTACACAATAATACTGTGTTTCTATGTGATGTCACTATATGAACAAACAATGATCAGGGGGTCCTGACCACTGAAGAGCAGGGTGAAAGGGGGCTAACAAAGTATGCAGAGCAACAGTTGGAGGACAGTCTGTAATTGTAGAACTACAAAGTGCTCCTGTGTGGTCAGTGGAGCTGAGAGAATGGACAGTGAGTGTAGAAACAAGGAGGTGGTCGTACTATTCTGATCAGACTGTGTATATTGTTCTCATGTAGATGATGTATCAGATATTGAACTGATAAGATACAGATAATACACTGGATCTCAGACAATGATCCGGATCAAGTCAATTCTCAATTAACATCACCATGGAACAATGCACACACCTCACTGTGTAATCCTAATTTTAACAGTTTCATAAAACTTTACCTCAGTTTCAGTCAAAATTTATCTTTAAACATTAGCTCTAAACATCAAAATCCCTCTGATAAACAATGAAATTATTAAACCTGAATAAGTATAAATGTGCGTCTGAAATTAATGCCAGTGCTAAAAAGAATGAAATCAGATGGATTAGAATAGACAAGGTTTTAACTGAAGTAGAACAGCAAACAGGGAAATGAAATGTAGGTCCATATCTCCACAGTGAAGCACGGTGTAAACATATCTGAATTATTTGGGTTAAAGCTCTAGAGTCACAGTCTGAAATCATTTTACACACAGCACAAAGACCCAGCCCCAGTGTGTTGAAGGATTATGGGGAAGAAACAGGGTTTTATTTTAGGAGTGTGAGGAGATTCTGCTCTTAAATGTCTGGAGTCAACTCTTCAGTCAGGATCAAATCTTGGTGAATCATTCAGAAAATCTGAACTCTTGGAGTCGACTCAGTCTCTGTTTGTGATTGACGTGAGAAGGTGTAGTTGCTGTAGGACTGGTAGCTGTGTGCAGACAGATTTGTGTAAATGCACAGCCTGTGGCTCTGGTAGTAAATGTATTTCAGAACAGAGGGAAGCAGACTTTTGAACTAATATCTGTTCATTTATATCACTATTATTTTCTGGTCTTAGGCTTTTGATCATATTTCTGACTTTTGATGGTTAAGGAACATTCAGGAATTCTGAACTTTCATTAATTAGTGACTTATTGAAATAACTTTATCAGTCTCCCCCTTCTGTCAGTTCAAAGTGGACATTAACACTCACCTGTTTCAGTAAAAGTTTAAAGAGGAGTTAAAAATGAAAAATCAAACATTTTCGATTGAAATGCTTTATTTTTTTTTACAAATGTATGAAGCATTGTTTTGTTTAAAAGAAAAATTAATGATTGCAGGTAAAGACAGACAAATCATCAACAAACAGTGTAAGAGTGTATATATAGAGAGTGTAACTCTGTACTGAGCTGCTCCAGAAGCTGATGTGAAGATCTGAGCATTAATCAGAGACATGTTTGAACACACTGAAGATGAAGAGGAGCTCTATCAGCTCCAACACAGGTGTGGACCCTCACTGTCCAGTGCACTGATCTCTCTTCAGTGTTTCACTGACAGTAGTCTGGCCTCCTTTGGTGGCCTCACAGGTCACTGTCTTCTTCATCCACTCGTCCTCCTGGAGGGTCAGGGTGCTGCTCCAGCTGTAGAGGCCAGTGTCCTTCTGCAGAAGCCCAGGACTCTGACTAAACCCAGAGGTCAGAGGGTTTCCATCCACCTTCCAGCTCAGCTTCCAGTCTGAGGGGAAGCCCTTGTTGGCCAAACACACCAGTGTGGTCTCCTTCTGCCCCAGACTGGAGGAGGGCAGGACTGTGAGGGTGGGGCGGGTCGGAGCTAGGACACACACACACACGCAAAGTTTCATTTCCCTTATTTCTAACACAGCACAAATGACTTCAGTGATGCAGTAAAAATCACACTCTAATTACAACCTTCAACTCAACCACTTTCACATATAAACTCATATTTACAATTACATTCAGAGGAGGATTTCAGTTTCATTAAATATTACAGAGTTTTCACTTACAAACATCTACAGAGCATTATGATTCATATATGAACCGCTTCAAATATGAACTAATATTTACAATTACATTAATAGATACATTTCATTCAGAATACTTTTAAAACTATTTCTTTCATTTAATTCATTATAATTGTAACATTACACACATCCCATGATGTGAAAGTTTAAAACATGATTTGATTTCCTCCAAAACAGTAAATAATCAATAACTAAATCAAGCTGCAGTCTCCATGTACTACGTCTTCAAAGCTTTAGAACAGAAAACACTGCTCATAATAACCTCCACATTGTGGCGTCCAGATGGAGACAGAACGGCTCTAATCACCCAACACTGACTCTACAATCCAGCTTTACATTTGATCTTTTTAAAAAGAAATGTCATCACTGAACACTTCACAGGAAACCTTTAGGAAATATTTGTATTTTAAAGAAAAGAAATCCAGTTCAGAAACAGGAGCTGGTGGTGAAACCTAAAGCTCCACACTCTCCACACTTCAGAGCAGTTCTAATTAAATACATTCACATTTGGATTATCATTTATTCAGAAGATCATCAAGTGCATCTCTACTGTTGTCCAGAATCATTTTAATTAAAGATTCCTTTTGAATAAAGAGTAAAAGTGGACTTACTTCCAACATCCAGTTTTGTTCCTCCACCAAAAGTGTACCACAGTGATACAAACTCGTTTACTGGCCGTACAAAAACCTCCTGCTCTAAACACACCCCTCTCTTCAGCCTTTACACACACCATTTCTGAACTAGAACACAATATTAATGGATTCTGCAGCTATTAATAATGGAAAACACTCCCAAACTGTAGAAGCTACAGATTCTCAACAAGGATTATTTTATAAACATTAAAATATCTAAACCCAGGACACACTTTGTTCTTTTGTATTTCCACAACAGACAAACACTTGATATAAAAGTATAAAACTACATGTAGAAACATGTTTTCATCTCAGATTCCAATTACAACCACAGATACAATCATATCAACTAATATTAAAACCAGATCCAATTAATGACAATAATAAAAACATGCTCCACTCTCTGTGTTGGTGATTATATGTTCACTTTCATCAGAAGTGTTCATAAATAATTCAATCAGTAAAAATTAGAGCTGCTGTTGAAAACTGTTCAACATTCATTAATAGTTTAAAAGATTCTTACTGTTATCATTGTGTTTCCTCCACCCAAAAGTCCTCCAGCCCTGATCCAGACAGATGGAGCCGCAGTAGCAGCTGCAGAAAACCTCAAATGAAAGGCAGAGACAGTTAGAGTTTAGGATTTTAAACATGAGACTCCACACTGAGCAGAAATGTTTGATCAAACAATATCAAATAAATATGATGATCTTTCCTCAGTGTTGTTAGAAAGATGATTTCCATAGAGAGGGTCCACTTTGCATCATGAGCCCATGCTTCAGTGCTCTGCTAGTGTTTATAGTCCTGTGAGTTTAACACTTCATGACTGAGAGCTGCTGCCCCACAAACTTCACCCACAGCAACCATGACTTTGGTCTCCATCTTCATCTGGACACTGGCGCTCTGGACGAGAGGTAACACAACTGAACTAACACATTCACATATAATTTGAAAAAAAAAAAAAAAAAAAAAAAAAAAACAAGAATAAATATAAAGTTATAAATATAAAAATAATGTAAACTTTTTTAAATTGACAACCATATTTTAATAATTAAAAAAAATGTTTTCAAAGTTGAATTGTACATATTATTATAATTTGTTTACGCATTTTATTTACTCTTTCCTTTAGGATCCAGTGGTCAGGTGACTGTGACTCAGACTCCTTCAGTGAAAACTGTTTCTACAGGACAATCAGTCACCATCAACTGTAGAACCAGCCCTGCAGTGTATCGCTGGAGTAATGGAAAAGAAGAATTACATTGGTATCAGCAGAAACCTGGTGAAGCTCCTAAACTCCTGATCTACAGGGCTAACACTAGACAGTCAGGTATTTCAGATCGTCTCAGTGGCAGTGGATCTGGATCTGACTTCACTCTGACCATCAGTAACGTCCAGACTGAAGATGCAGGAGATTATTACTGTCAGAGTTTTCATGAGATCAGTGGTAGCTGGGTGTGCACACAGTGAAATAGAGTCGTACAAAAACCTCCCTCAGTCAGAGACTGCACAGAGACTGCACTGCTGCAGCTGCACCCTACTGCAGGTGCTGAGGGGGAGGATGATACACACAATAACACACTCTGTGGAGGAGAGACACACACCTCACTAACACACACCTCCACACACAATAACACACTCTGTGGAGGAGAGATACACATCACTTTAGACCGATCACATGTGGAAGATGCCATCTTTTACCTGAACATGTGGCCTAAGGCTATATCAAAATAAAGTTCCAGGCTGAAGGCCAGCAATCAAAGAAAGAGTCTAAACCAAAAAGCTAATTTTAACTGTATTAGGCTCCAACATATCCGACCCCTTGTAGCAACTGTGTGTGTCTATACACAAAGGGAGCCACTTTATCCTTTATATTACTAAACAAAAATATGAATGTAATGTGAAAGGAAGCATGTGCACTTTTCATGAGTCTCAGTTCAATCTGTGCTTTCAGCTTTTACCAGGAGGTAGACCTTGCCGGATTTAGTTTAAAGTCTTACAGTACGACAGAGACCCTTTGAATCTGTTATTGCTTCAATGACTCTTGCCATCTCCCATGAGCCTCATGTAGGATCAGCCACCTCAGTGGCTATGTGTTGACACAATGAAATAGAGTCGTACAAAAACCTCCCTCAGTCAGAGACTGCACTGCTGCAGCTGCACCCTACTGCAGGTGCTGAGGGGGAGGATGATACACACAATAACACACTCTGTGGAGGAGAGACACACACCTCACTAACACACACCTCCACACACAATAACACACTCTGTGGAGGAGACACACACACCTCACTAACACACACCTCCACACACAATAACACACTCTGTGGAGGAGACACACACACCTCACTAACACACACAATAACACACTCTGTGGAGGAGAGACACACCCCTCACTAACACACACCTCCACACACAATAGCACACCCTGTGGAGGAGAGACACACACCTCACTAACACACACCTCCACACACAATAACACACTCTGTGGAGGAGAAACACACACCTCAACACACACTTCCACACACAATAATACACTCTGTGGAGGAGAGACACACACCTCACTAACACACACCTCCACACACACAATAACACACTCTGTGGAGGAGAGACACACACCTCACTAACACACACCTCCACACACAATAACACACTCTGTGGAGGAGAGACACACACCTCACTAACACACACCTCCACACACAATAACATACTCTGTGGAGGAGAGACACACACCTCACTAACACACACCTCCACACACAATAACACACTCTGTGGAGGAGAGACACACACCTCACTAACACACACCTCCACACACACAATAACACACTCTGTGGAGGAGAGACACACACCTCACTAACACACACCTCCACACACAATAACACACTCTGTGGAGGAGAGACACACACCTCACTAACACACACCTCCACACACAATAACACACTCTGTGGAGGAGACACACACCTCACTAACACACACCTCCACACACAGTAACACACTCTGTGGAGGAGAGACACACAACTCACTAACACACACCACACACAATAACACACTCTGTGGAGGAGAGATACACATCACTTGAGACCGATCACATGTGGAAGATGTCATCTTTTACCTGAACATGTGGCCTAAGGCTATATCACAATAAAGTTCCAGGCTGAAGGCCAGCAATCAAAGAAAGAGTCTAAACCAAAAAGCTAATTTTAACTGTATTAGGCTCCAACATGTCCGGCCCCTTGTAGCAACTGCGTGTGTCTATACACAAAGGGAGCCAATTTTATAGGGAGCCTTTATATTACAAAACAAAAATATGAATGTAATGCGAAAGGAAGCATGTGCACTTTTCATGAGTCTCAGTTCAATCTGTGCTTTCAGCTTTTACCAGGAGGTAGACCTTGTCGGATTTAGTTTAAAGTCTTACAGTACGACAGAGACCCTTTGAATCTGTTATAGCTTCAATGAGTCTTGCCATCACCCTTGAGCCTCATGGTTCTGTAGGATCAGCCACCACAGCAATGACTCCCACACAGAAATTGGGCCTGATGCGGGACCATTTAGGTCATTCTTACATGAGTGGAACATAGTCCTGTATCCAGCACATACAGAAAACATCAGCAATATATTGCATTCGTCGCCATTGCCTCTGGCATATAGATCTTCCCTTCTAAATATTCCTGGGGGTATGGGTTGGACCTTAAGTTGCAGTAGGTGATTGGGTGTTACTGGTTCCAACTCATTGGTGTCATTCAACCTCCCACATCTCTGTGATTAGACCCTCATCATGACGATAAAATGTTCTTCACCATTTGAATAATGTGCTCCCAAATGCCTCCATGATGGGCACTGGCTGGAGGACTGAACGTCCACTTAACACCTTCCTGTATGAGTCTCCTCTCAGTTTTACCCAAATTCATAAACATCAGTGCGTTCTTTAACTCCTTTTCAGCAGATATCAGATTAGTTCTGTTGTCTGACCTTCATTATCTTACTTGACCACTTTCTGCAGATTGATGTCCAGTCAACTAGTATTCTCTTGTCTGTTCCAGCACTAAACATTGACACTGCAATGTGGTACTGAAAGGGGTTACAATGTGTACAAAAAATGTACCAAATCCATCACATACTGAAATGTGTTTGGTGCCTCTTGAAGACCAAAAGTTATAATAAATGTATATATTTGTTTTTCTTAAGGGAGGCATGGTGGTGCAGCAGGTAGTGTCAAATTCACACAGTTCCAGGGACATGGAAGTTGTGGGTTCAAGTCCCAAGTGTCTGTGAGGAGTTTGGTGTGTTCTCCTCGTTTCCACGTGGGTTTCCTCCACATGCTCTGGTTTCCACCCACACGTCCAAAAACATATGTTGGTAGGTGGATTGGCGACCCAAAGTGTTCATAGGTGTGAGTTTGTGTGTGTGTTGCCCTGTGAAGGACTAGCGCCCCTTCCAGGGTGTGTTCCAGAGATATATATACAAACAGAGTTCTCACGATTGTAGAACAGTTCTTTGAGATTTTAACTGGAGACAGTAATGTCGTGTGAAATTACACTGAACAAGTAAAACTTATTTCTTCAGCAGGAAAATCCACATATTCTCTACAGTGAAGCACAGTGACACAGATCTGGATTCTTCAAGGGAAAAGCCTTCATAATTCCATTTCTCATTTCTAAACACATCACAGTAAGAAGAAAGCCAGTAAGGAACATGTAAACACACTAGAAATTGATTAAGAGCATTTAGACCAAAGCCTCCTACCATCAGTTAAAAAGCTACAATTGAAGTGTTGATGGATCCTGCCATAAAGAGAAGTCCCTTGAAGTATGGTTTAAAAAGAAGGTGAAAGTTTTAACTTTTAACCTGACATCAGTTTATATCAGTATCATTTTCTGATCAAAGGCTGTTGACATTATTTCTTAACCCTCTATGTCATAGTGTTGTCCTCAGGCAACAAACTACCTTTTTGTCCCTAAAATCTTATCTCTAAATAAAAATAAATATTTAAATAATTCCAATGTCACATGATATGTCAGTGATCATTAACATGGGGTGCTGATGTGTGTGTCATTTTCTGTCTTTCAGCAAGCAGTGCTGCATAGGACACAGTGCTAGCAAAGTGTAAGAAAAAGCATTGTTTTTTTATGTTTTTAAATAAACATACATTCACACAAAATATCTATATGTACATAAATATTTAATAAACTACATTTTATTGTTTAAATAAATCATTTATTTATATGCTAAAACTGCATGTTTTTATTTGTTGCCTCAAGGCAACACTGTGCAATTAGAATACATTTTAGAGCTATATGCAATGCAGAATGTTTGGATATGTGCGAGGGGTACAAAATAATGGTCTCATTCAATGTTTTTGCTGTCCTATCTATCAGTTCTCACAGAAAATGGACACACAGACATTTTATGACCGACAGGAACCTGATTGAGCAGTTAGGGTCATTCCTTTCCGTCAGTGAGGAAAGTGAACTTGAGACAAGTGACAGGGAGGAAGAATGAACCCCAAAATCAGGTTTGGGAAGAAGTTAAGAAGTCAGAAGTCAGTTAGTAAAATGTAACATGTGCTATGCTTCCAGTATGGGAATGAAATTATACAAATAAGATATGTGTGAGATACGTAAGATCTAATTTATCCCTGTTGATAATGACCCTGAGCCTGAGGTTGAAGATGGAGAAAATGATGTTGATTATGTTTCTGACAAAGAACCCAACATGGTGGGAACTTTATTGATTACCCAGAATGGCAGGGCAACCTTCCAATATCAGATGATAACCAGTCCCACCTGACATACATCAAGGTATTTTTTTCTGAAGACATTTTGCAAGTCATTGTAGAGCAGTCAAATGTACGTTATGCAATGTGATTTCAACAAGCCCCTGAATCTCACTGTCAAAGACCTGGAGCAGTTTCTGGGTACTGTAATGTTCATTCATTCATGCAAACATTATCTGTAACCGCTTATTGAGCTCAGGGTCAAGGTGTGTCCAGAGCATACCTGGAATCATTGGGTGCAAGGCCATGAAAAAATTCCTGCATCAAGATAGAACAGAGGAAATATTTGATCCACTGAATAAGATCCGTCCACTAGTTACTCATCCGCCCTCAAAACTGAACATAATTCCAATGGGTGAGAAGTTGGCTGTAGATGAGCAGATGATTACATTCAAGGGAAGAAACAGACTGAAGCAATACCTGCCAGCAAAACCAAGGAAATGGGGATACAAGGTACTTCTCTTGGCCAGCTCTGATGGTGTCCCACACAACTTTGGGATTTATACGGGGAGAGTTGTACAACCCCCTGAATTAGCAGAAGTAGGAGCAAGCGGCAATGTTGTCCTCCGGCTGGCTAAACCTGTACTAAAGCACAAGAACCACAAGCTTTTCTTTGACAACTGATTTACCATTGTCCCTCTTGAACTCCCCCTCGCTCAACAGGGGATTCATTGTATTGGTACTGTCCGTAGCAACAGATTAGCAGGCAGCAATGTAATGGGTGATAAAGAACAGAAGAAAACAGGACAAGGGTCTTTTCAAGAGAACACAGCCATGGTTGGAGAAACTAACTTACGTGTTGTGAAGTGGTATGATAATTGCTCTGTGACCCTGCTTAGTGATTATATTGGACCATACCCAGTCACTGAGGCTGAAAGGTGGGACGGCAAGCAAAAGCTCAAGGTCCCCTGTTCTGCTGTGGTGAAGGAGTATAATAAGCATATGGGTGGGGTGGATCGTACTGTACCAACGAAGTGGTACCACCGACTGGTATTCCATTTCTTGTATACAATATCTGTGACTGCATGGCTGCTGTACAGAAGAGGTTGTGATGCCACAGGCATGAAAAAGGAGGAGCAATTGAGGCTTCACACATTTAAGTCTTACATTACTGAAGGCCTTTGCAAAAGTGGAAAATGTCTCAAGCACAAAAGAGGCCGTTCAAGCTCAACGATTGCCAGTGAATATATGGCACAGAAGGAAAGAGGACCCACGGCAAGAATTCCAGTCCCAGATGTGCGTCTGGACACCATAGTGCACTGGATGATTGTGTCAGACAAGAAGGGGACATGTAAAGTACCAGGCTGCACAGGCACACCAAAAGTTTCCTGAAGTTCCACACAGAATAGGAATTCACAGTTAGCTAAAATTTCCTCAAAAATATAGAAGAACATTTCCTCAAACAATGCCCCACACAAAAAACACATTCCAACACACACACACACACACACACAATACCTACAGTAAATAAAGAGTTCCAATGTTACAATTGTATATGTTTTATTTTGTGGTGATTAACAGATTCTGGATGAAGCTTGTTGTAATAAAACATTCTAATGCATATATTGCATGTTTCTATATTATTTCACATATTAAACATATAGAAATCCTTGGTGTTGTAGTACAACTGTTGCACACTGTTGCTCTGAAGCAACAAAGTAACACTGGGTTGTGGTGTGGGGGGGGTGTCACATTTTATTACTGATACATTATTAGGGACCACCAGTCTTCCAAACAAATAGGCTGAAATATATATATTTTTCATAAAAAAGTACAGCTGGGGACTCTATATTTCCATTAATTCCTGACTTTCTAAATATAGCCCATCTTACTCCTGTAATGTCAGATTGAATGCACATGATCACTATCTGCTCTGTCCCAATTCTGTAAAGATGCTTTGCAATCAGTTATAGAAAGTGCTATATAAATGAAGTATGATTTGATTTTATTTTTGATGAAGAGTCAGAAAGCAGTGAAACATTGTGTTGATAAAAAAGTTTTATTTTCACCAAAGAATAAAGCATTTGTGTTACAAGGGAAAGTTAATGACTAGACTTTAAGGCAGACAAATAATCAACAAACAGTGTAAGAGTGTATATATAGAGAGTGTAACTCTGTACTGAGCTGCTCCAGAAGCTGATGTGAAGATCTGAGCATTAATCAGAGACATGTTTGAACACACTGAAGATGAAGAGGAGCTCTATCAGCTCCAACACAGGTGTGGACCCTCACTGTCCAGTGCACTGATCTCTCTTCAGTGTTTCACTGACAGTAGTCTGGCCTCCTTTGGTGGCCTCACAGGTCACTGTCTTCTTCATCCACTCGTCCTCCTGGAGGGTCAGGGTGCTGCTCCAGCTGTAGAGGCCAGTGTCCTTCTGCAGAAGCCCAGGACTCTGACTAAACCCAGAGGTCAGAGGGTTTCCACCCACCTTCCAGCTCAGCTTCCAGTCTGAGGGGAAGCCCTTGTTGGCCAAACACACCAAGGTGGTCGTCCCCTGCCCCAGACTGGAGGAGGGCAGGACTGTGAGGGTGGGGTGGGTCGGAGCTAGGACACACACACACACACACACACACACACACACACAGTTTCATTTCCCTTATTTCTAACACAGCACAAATGACTTCAGTGATGCAGTAAAAATCACACTCTAATTACAACCTTCAACTCAACCACTTTCACATATAAACTCATATTTACAATTACATTCAGAGGAGGATTTCAGTTTCATTAAATATTACAGAGTTTTCACTTACAAACATCTACAGAACATTATGATTTCACCAGGCGTCCCCAAACATTTGCATATAACTGTTTTTCTAACAGAGCAGAACTGAGTTCAGTGAAGCATTAAAATAACGCTCTAATTATAACCTTAAACTGAACCGCTTCAAATATGAACTAATATTTACAATTACATTAATAGATACATTTCATTCAGAATACTTTTAAAACTATTTCTTTCATTTAATTCATTATAATTGTAACATTACACACATCCCATGATGTGAAAGTTTAAAACATGATTTGATTTCCTCCAAAACAGTGAATAATCAATAACTAAATCAAGCTGCAGTCTCCATGTACTACGTCTTCAAAGCTTTAGAACAGAAAACACTGCTCATAATAACCTCCACATTGTGGCGTCCAGATGGAGACAGAACGGCTCTAATCACCCAACACTGACTCTACAATCCAGCTTTACATTTGATCTTTTTAAAAAGAAATGTCATCACTGAACACTTCACAGGAAACCTTTAGGAAATATTTGTATTTTAAAGAAAAGAAATCCAGTTCAGAAACAGGAGCTGGTGGTGAATCCTAAAGCTCCACACTCTCCACACTTCAGAGCAGTTCTAATTAAATACATTCACATTTGGATTATCATTTATTCAGAAGATCATCAAGTGCATCTCTACTGTTGTCCAGAATCATTTTAATGAAAGATTCCTTTTGAAAAAAGAGTAAAAGTGGACTTACTTCCAACATCCAGTTTTGTTCCTCCACCAAAAGTGTACCACAGTGATACAAACTCGTTTACTGGCCGTACAAAAACCTCCTGTTCTAAACACACCGCTCTCTTCAGCCTTTACACACACTATTTCTGAACTAGAACACAATATTAATGGATTCTGCAGCTATTAATAATGGAAAACACTCCCAAACTGTAGAAGCTACAGATTCTCAACAAGGATTATTTTATAAACATTAAAATATCTAAACCCAGGACACACTTTGTTCTTTTGTATTTCCACAACAGACAAACACTTGATATAAAAGTATAAAACTACATGTAGAAACATGTTTTCATCTCAGATTCCAATTACAATCACAGATACAATCATATCAACTAATATTAAAACCAGATCCAATTAATGACAATAATAAAAACATGCTCCACTCTCTGTGTTGGTGATTATATGTTCAATTTCATCAGAAGTGTTCATAAATAATTCAATCAGTAAAAATTAGAGCTGCTGTTGAAAACTGTTCAACATTCATTAATAGTTTAAAAGATTCTTACTGTTATCATTGTGTTTCCTCCACCCAAAAGTCCTCCAGCCCTGATCCAGACAGATGGAGCCGCAGTAGCAGCTGCAGAAAACCTCAAATGAAAGGCAGAGACAGTTAGAGTTTAGGATTTTAAACATGAGACTCCACACTGAGCAGAAATGTTTGATCAAACAATATCAAATAAATATGATGATCTTTCCTCAGTGTTGTTAGAAAGATGATTTCCATAGAGAGGGTCCACTTTGCATCATGAGCCCATGCTTCAGTGCTCTGCTAGTGTTTATAGTCCTGTGAGTTTAACACTTCATGACTGAGAGCTGCTGCCCCACAAACTTCACCCACAGCAACCATGACTTTGGTCTCCATCTTCATCTGGACACTGGCGCTCTGGACGAGAGGTAACACACTCAGCTTTAGTTTGAGGAGATTTATGTCTGATGTAAGACTATTGTATTTGTAATTATAGATTTATGAGATGCAGATATATATTTAATAAGATACTTTCACATGTAAAATACAAAACATTAATTGTAGGCAATATAAGAATTTCAACTGAAAACACACGTTAAAATAATTGTTAAAACACATTATTATGTATTATATTCCTCAGAAACCAATATGTTAATTTTTCCTTCAGGATTCAGTGGCCAGGTGACTGTGACTCAAAGTCCAGCAGAAATAAGTGTTTCTACAGGAAAATCAGTCACCATCAACTGTAAAACCAGCTCTGATGTTGTTGCTGATATTGCTCTGGCCTGGTATCAGCAGAAACCTGGAGAAGCTCCTAAACTCCTGATCTGCTACGCTACCATTAGACAGTCAGGTATTTCAGATCGTTTCAGTGGCAGTGGATCTGGATCTGACTTCACTCTCACCATCAGTAACGTCCAGACTGAAGATGCAGGAGATTATTACTGTCAGAGTTTTCATGTTATCAGTGGCTATGTGTTGACACAATGAAATAGAGTCGTACAAAAACCTCCCTCAGTCAGAGACTGCACTGCTGCAGCTGCACCCTACTGCAGGTGCTGAGGGGGAGGATGATACACACAATAACACACTCTGTGGAGGAGAGACACACACCTCACTAACACACACCTCCACACACAATAACACACTCTGTGGAGGAGACACACACACCTCACTAACACACACCTCCACACACAATAACACACTCTGTGGAGGAGACACACACACCTCACTAACACACACAATAACACACTCTGTGGAGGAGAGACACACCCCTCACTAACACACACCTCCACACACAATAACACACTCTGTGGAGGAGAGACACACGCCTCACTAACACACACCTCCACACACATTAACACACTCTGTGGAGGAGAGACACACAACTCACTAACACACACCTCCACACACAATAACACACTCTGTGGAGGAGAGACACACACCTCACTAACACACACCTCCACACACAATAACACACTCTGTGGAGGAGAGACACACACCTCACTAACACACACCTCCACACACAATAACACACTCTGTGGAGGAGAGACACACACCTCACTAACACACACCTCAACACACACAATAACACACTCTGTGGAGGAGAGACACACACCTCACTAACACACACCTCCACACACAATAACACACTCTGTGGAGGAGAGATACACACCTCACTAACACACACCTCCACACACAATAACACAAACTGTGGAGGAGAGACACACACCTCACTAACACACACCTCCACACACAATAACACACTCTGTGGAGGAGAGACACACACCTCACTAACACACACCTCCACACACAATAACACACTCTGTGGAGGAGAGACACACACCTCACTAACACACACCTCCACACACAATAACACACTCTGTGGAGGAGAGATACACACCTCACTAACACACACCTCACTAACACACACCTCCACACACAATAACACACTCTGTGGAGGAGAGACACACACCTCACTAACACACACCTCCACACACAATAACACACTCTGTGGAGGAGAGATACACACCTCACTAACACACACCTCCACACACACAATAACACACTATGTGGAGGAGAGATACACACCTCACTAACACACACCTCCACACACAATAACACACTCTGTGGAGAAGAGATACACACCTCACTAACACACACCTCCACACACACAATAACACACTATGTGGAGGAGAGATACACACCTCACTAACACACACCTCCACACACAATAACACACTCTGTGGAGGAGAGATACACACCTCACTAACACACACCTCAACACACAATAACACACTCTGTGGAGGAGAGATACACACCTCACTAACACACACCTCACTAACACACACCTCCACACACAATAACACACTCTGTGGAGGAGAGACACACACCTCACTAACACACACCTCCACACACAATAACACACTCTGTGGAGGAGAGACACACACCTAACTAACACACACCTCCACACACAATAACACACTCTGTGGAGGAGAGACACACGCCTCACTAACACACACCTCCACACACATTAACACACTCTGTGGAGGAGAGACACACAACTCACTAACACACACCTCCACACACAATAACACACTCTGTGGAGGAGAGACACACACCTCACTAACACACACCTCCACACACAATAACACACTCTGTGGAGGAGAGACACACACCTCACTAACACACACCTCCACACACAATAACACACTCTGTGGAGGAGAGACACACACCTCACTAACACACACCTCCACACACAATAACACACTCTGTGGAGGAGAGACACACACCTCACTAACACACACCTCCACACACAATAACACACTCTGTGGAGGAGAGACACACACCTAACTAACACACACCTCCACACACAATAACACACTCTGTGGAGGAGAGATACACACCTCACTAACACACACCTCACTAACACACACCTCCACACACAATAACACACTCTGTGGAGGAGAGACACACACCTAACTAACACACACCTCCACACACAATAACACACTATGTGGAGGAGAGATACACACCTCACTAACACACACCTCCACACACAATAACACACTCTGTGGAGGAGAGATACACACCTCACTAACACACACCTCACTAACACACACCTCCACACACAATAACACACTCTGTGGAGGAGAGACACACGCCTCACTAACACACACCTCCACACACATTAACACACTCTGTGGAGGAGAGACACACAACTCACTAACACACACCTCCACACACAATAACACACTCTGTGGAGGAGAGACACACACCTCACTAACACACACCTCTACACACAATAACACACTCTGTGGAGGAGAGACACACACCTCACTAACACACACCTCCACACACAATAACACACTCTGTGGAGGAGAGACACACACCTCACTAACACACACCTCCACACACAATAACACACTCTGTGGAGGAGAGACACACACCTCACTAACACACACCTCCACACACAATAACACACTCTGTGGAGGAGAGACACACACCTAACTAACACACACCTCCACACACAATAACACACTCTGTGGAGGAGAGATACACACCTCACTAACACACACCTCACTAACACACACCTCCACACACAATAACACATTCTGTGGAGGAGAGACACACACCTCACCTACACACACCTCCACACACAATAACACACTCTGTGGAGGAGAGACACACACCTCACTAACACACACCTCCACACACAATAACACATTCTGTGGAGGAGAGACACACACCTCACCTACACACACCTCCACACACAATAACACACTCTGTGGAGGAGAGACACACACCTCACTAACACACACCTCCACACACAATAACACACTCTGTGGAGGAGAGATACACACCTCACTAACACACACCTCACTAACACACACCTCCACACACAATAACACACTCTGTGGAGGAGAGACACACACCTAACTAACACACACCTCCACACACAATAACACACTCTGTGGAGGAGAGACACACACCTCACTAACACACACCTCCACACACAATAACACACTCTGTGGAGGAGAGACACACACCTAACTAACACACACCTCCACACACAATAACACACTCTGTGGAGGAGAGACACACACCTAACTAACACACACCTCCACACACAATAACACACTCTGTGGAGAAGAGACACACACCTCACTAACACACACCTCCACACACAATAACACACTATGTGGAGGAGAGATACACACCTCACTAACACACACCTCCACACACAATAACACACTCTGTGGAGGAGAGATACACACCTCACTAACACACACCTCCACACACAATAACACACTCTGTGGAGGAGAGACACACACCTCACCTACACACACCTCCACACACAATAACACACTCTGTGGAGGAGAGACACACACCTCACTAACACACACCTCCACACACAATAACACATTCTGTGGAGGAGAGATACACACCTCACTAACACACACCTCCACACACAATAACACACTCTGTGGAGAAGAGATACACACCTCACTAACACACACCTCCACACACACAATAACACACTATGTGGAGGAGAGATACACACCTCACTAACACACACCTCCACACACAATAACACACTCTGTGGAGGAGAGATACACACCTCACTAACACACACCTCCACACACAATAACACACTCTGTGGAGGAGAGATACACACCTCACTAACACACACCTCACTAACACACACCTCCACACACAATAACACACTCTGTGGAGGAGAGACACACACCTCACTAACACACACCTCCACACACAATAACACACTCTGTGGAGGAGAGACACACACCTAACTAACACACACCTCCACACACAATAACACACTCTGTGGAGGAGAGACACACGCCTCACTAACACACACCTCCACACACATTAACACACTCTGTGGAGGAGAGACACACAACTCACTAACACACACCTCCACACACAATAACACACTCTGTGGAGGAGAGACACACACCTCACTAACACACACCTCCACACACAATAACACACTCTGTGGAGGAGAGACACACACCTCACTAACACACACCTCCACACACAATAACACACTCTGTGGAGGAGAGACACACACCTCACTAACACACACCTCCACACACAATAACACACTCTGTGGAGGAGAGACACACACCTCACTAACACACACCTCCACACACAATAACACACTCTGTGGAGGAGAGACACACACCTAACTAACACACACCTCCACACACAATAACACACACCTCACTAACACACACCTCCACACACAATAACACACTCTGTGGAGGAGAGACACACGCCTCACTAACACACACCTCCACACACATTAACACACTCTGTGGAGGAGAGACACACAACTCACTAACACACACCTCCACACACAATAACACACTCTGTGGAGGAGAGACACACACCTCACTAACACACACCTCTACACACAATAACACACTCTGTGGAGGAGAGACACACACCTCACTAACACACACCTCCACACACAATAACACACTCTGTGGAGGAGAGACACACACCTCACTAACACACACCTCCACACACAATAACACACTCTGTGGAGGAGAGACACACACCTCACTAACACACACCTCAACACACACAATAACACACTCTGTGGAGGAGAGACACACGCCTCACTAACACACACCTCCACACACATTAACACACTCTGTGGAGGAGAGACACACAACTCACTAACACACACCTCCACACACAATAACACACTCTGTGGAGGAGAGACACACACCTCACTAACACACACCTCCACACACAATAACACACTCTGTGGAGGAGAGACACACACCTCACTAACACACACCTCCACACACAATAACACACTCTGTGGAGGAGAGACACACAACTCACTAACACACACCTCCACACACAATAACACACTCTGTGGAGGAGAGACACACACCTCACTAACACACACCTCCACACACAATAACACACTCTGTGGAGGAAAGACACACACCTCACTAACACACACCTCCACACACAATAACACACTCTGTGGAGGAGAGACACACACCTCACTAACACACACCTCCACACACAATAACACACTCTGTGGAGGAGAGACACACACCTCACTAACACACACCTCCACACACAATAACACACTCTGTGGAGGAGAGACACACACCTAACTAACACACACCTCCACACACAATAACACACTCTGTGGAGGAGAGATACACACCTCACTAACACACACCTCACTAACACACACCTCCACACACAATAACACACTCTGTGGAGGAGAGACACACACCTAACTAACACACACCTCCACACACAATAACACACTATGTGGAGGAGAGATACACACCTCACTAACACACACCTCCACACACAATAACACACTCTGTGGAGGAGAGATACACACCTCACTAACACACACCTCACTAACACACACCTCCACACACAATAACACACTCTGTGGAGGAGAGACACACGCCTCACTAACACACACCTCCACACACATTAACACACTCTGTGGAGGAGAGACACACAACTCACTAACACACACCTCCACACACAATAACACACTCTGTGGAGGAGAGACACACACCTCACTAACACACACCTCTACACACAATAACACACTCTGTGGAGGAGAGACACACACCTCACTAACACACACCTCCACACACAATAACACACTCTGTGGAGGAGAGACACACACCTCACTAACACACACCTCCACACACAATAACACACTCTGTGGAGGAGAGACACACACCTCACTAACACACACCTCAACACACACAATAACACACTCTGTGGAGGAGAGACACACACCTCACTAACACACACCTCCACACACAATAACACACTCTGTGGAGGAGAGATACACACCTCACTAACACACACCTCCACACACAATAACACAAACTGTGGAGGAGAGACACACACCTCACTAACACACACCTCCACACACAATAACACACTCTGTGGAGGAGAGACACACACCTCACTAACACACACCTCCACACACAATAACACACTCTGTGGAGGAGAGACACACACCTCACTAACACACACCTCCACACACAATAACACACTCTGTGGAGGAGAGACACACACCTAACTAACACACACCTCCACACACAATAACACACTCTGTGGAGGAGAGATACACACCTCACTAACACACACCTCACTAACACACACCTCCACACACAATAACACATTCTGTGGAGGAGAGACACACACCTCACCTACACACACCTCCACACACAATAACACACTCTGTGGAGGAGAGACACACACCTCACTAACACACACCTCCACACACAATAACACATTCTGTGGAGGAGAGACACACACCTCACCTACACACACCTCCACACACAATAACACACTCTGTGGAGGAGAGACACACACCTCACTAACACACACCTCCACACACAATAACACACTCTGTGGAGGAGAGATACACACCTCACTAACACACACCTCACTAACACACACCTCCACACACAATAACACACTCTGTGGAGGAGAGACACACACCTAACTAACACACACCTCCACACACAATAACACACTCTGTGGAGGAGAGACACACACCTCACTAACACACACCTCCACACACAATAACACACTCTGTGGAGGAGAGACACACACCTAACTAACACACACCTCCACACACAATAACACACTCTGTGGAGGAGAGACACACACCTAACTAACACACACCTCCACACACAATAACACACTCTGTGGAGGAGAGACACACACCTCACTAACACACACCTCCACACACAATAACACACTATGTGGAGGAGAGATACACACCTCACTAACACACACCTCCACACACAATAACACACTCTGTGGAGGAGAGATACACACCTCACTAACACACACCTCACTAACACACACCTCCACACACAATAACACACTCTGTGGAGGAGAGACACACACCTCACCTACACACACCTCCACACACAATAACACACTCTGTGGAGGAGAGACACACACCTCACTAACACACACCTCCACACACAATAACACACTCTGTGGAGGAGAGACACACACCTAACTAACACACACCTCCACACACAATAACACACTCTGTGGAGGAGAGACACACACCTCACTAACACACACCTCCACACACAATAACACACTATGTGGAGGAGAGATACACACCTCACTAACACACACCTCCACACACAATAACACACTCTGTGGAGGAGAGATACACACCTCACTAACACACACCTCACTAACACACACCTCCACACACAATAACACACTCTGTGGAGGAGAGACACACACCTCACCTACACACACCTCCACACACAATAACACACTCTGTGGAGGAGAGACACACACCTCACTAACACACACCTCCACACACAATAACACATTCTGTGGAGGAGAGACACACACCTCACCTACACACACCTCCACACACAATAACACACTCTGTGGAGGAGAGATACACACCTCACTAACACACACCTCACTAACACACACCTCCACACACAATAACACACTCTGTGGAGGAGAGACACACACCAAACTAACACACACCTCCACACACAATAACACACTCTGTGGAGGAGAGACACACACCTCACTAACACACACCTCCACACACAATAACACACTCTGTGGAGGAGAGACACACACCTCACTAACACACACCTCCACACACACAATAACACACTCTGTGGAGGAGAGACACAAACCTCAGCAAATCAGCAGCAGCACCTGTGGCATTTACTCAGAGTAGAGAAACAACACATAAGTCACCAGACGTAACACCCCCACCCTACAGAATCAAACAACATGTTTGAAACTGTATAAAATTAAACACGTGACAAAGCATCAGCAACTATATTTTCACTTCCCTTTTTATGATGTATCTCTAGTGGGAAAGATTGTACCAACAATGACCATCTCAAAAGACGTTGATTATGATTGCTCATTTGGTTAAGAAAGACCAGTGCGTTGTGGTCAGTGTAAACCACTATCGGCACCGAACTTGATCCAACATAAACTTCGAAATGTTGCAAAGCCAACAAAAGAGCTAACGTTTCCTTTTCGATAGTACTATAGTGTAACTGATGTTTGTTGAATTTCTTTGAAAAATAACAAACAGGATGGTCAATGCCTTGGTGATCTTCCTGTAGCAATACAGCCCCTGCACCTGTCCCACTTGCATCTACTTCAAGCTTAAAAGGTATCTAAACATTTGGTGCAGTAAGGACTGGAGAGTTACACAAAACAGCTTTGATGGCGTCAAAAGCTAATTTACACTCTGGAGACCACATGAATAGCTGTCCCTTCTGAAGTAGGTCAGTAAGAGGAGACACTAGACTAGAAAAGTTTCTACAAAATGCACGATAAAACCCAGCCATTCCTAAAAATCTCCTTAACTCACGCTGGTTAGTGGGGGCAGGAAAGTCCAAAATGGCAGAAATTTTAGCATGTACAGGCCGGACTTGACCTTGGCCAACCTCACGACCCAAGTAAGTCACTACAGCTTTAGCAAATTCACATTTTGCTAAATTTAATGTAAGGGAAGCATTCTGCAACCGACTGAACACTTCTGAAAGAGTTTGCAAATGGTCAACCCATTTAGATGAATAAATGACAATATCATCCAAATATGCATCACAATTAGTTATACCAACTAATACATGATTCATCAAACGTTGAAAAGTAGCAGGAGCATTTCTAAGTCCAAAAGGAAGAACTGTATATTGTAGAAAACTATCAGGAGTTACAAAAGCAGAAATGTCAGAGGCACGCTGGGTTAATGGCACTTGCCAGTAACCTTTTAGTAAATCTAGTTTTGTAACAAATTTTGCAGATCCAACTCTATCAATACAGTCCTCCATTCTAGGAAGTGGAAACGAATCAGGTGTAGTAATAGAATTAATTCTCCGGTAATCTGTACAAAAACGCACTGACCTGTCAGGTTTTGGCACCACTATACATGGAGAACTCCAAGAACTTGTGCTGGGAACAGCAAACCCTGTGTCCATCAAATTTTCTACTTCCTTTTGCATCAAACTCCTTTTAGCTGGATTAACCCGATACGCATTTTGTTTAATGGGTCTGTGATTATCAACATCTATGTCATGATGCACAAGGGACGTCTGAGATTCTGGTGAACCTGTGTAGTTTCCTTGGTCTGGTGGGACTGAAGTGTGAGGAATTGGGGGAGACATATATACTTTTTTTTCCTTTTTACTTTATGTTGCGGCCTACCTAGACAGGCTGTAACATAAATTGGGGGCTCGTCCTCTTTGGGGTTTTTTTTGGCAGGGGGAGCTTTCTGCTTTTCTTGTTGTGGTCTGTCGGACTGTGTCTGTCTGGCTGGGGTTTTTTTTTGGTGGGGGTGAGCTTCTATGATTAGAGGCTTCAGTATGGATGTGGCTGGTTTTGTTAGGTCTCCTTCTCGTGGGAAATTGGATACTTACCGTAGAAAGGATCTAGTCTCGATTGCTGAGGCTTATCAGGTGTCTGTTCCTCGTCATGGTAAGAGGGAGGAGATTAAAACTGCTTTACTTGAGCAATTGGTTGCTTTAAAGGTGTTGCCAGATGGAGAGGTGGCAGTCAGTGCGCAGGTTGCAGGTGAGGGTGCAGGTGCTTTCTCACTGGTTGTGGAGGAGTCCACTATCAGTGGGGTATTGCCTAGTACGGGATCAAAACCATCTGATCCTCTGATAGCAGTGCGCCTTAAGGAATTGGAATTGGAAACACGACGGCAGGAGCGTGAGATACAATTACTGAAGGTGAGGGCTCTGGAGATTGAATCTGAGAAGGCTCTGAGGTTATACCAGTTGCAGACTGGGCCTTTAGGTGCAGGTACTGCAACTGGTGACCCTTTGCTACTACCGCTGGGTGCTTCTTCAGAGACTACCGACAGGAGAGCTTCTGGCCCTGTTTCCATTCTTCCTGGTCCTACTTCTACTCCTTCTGGCCCTGCTTCCACACCTTCTACCCTGTTTATTCCTTTGCCAGCTGCTGTTCATTCCTCTGTGACATCACCAGAACCGGTGGCTGCATTTGATGTAGGTAAGCATATTAAGTTAGTACCTCATTTTAGAGAATCAGATGTGGATTCTTATTTCCCTGCTTTTGAACGAATTGCCTCTGTTTTGCATTGGCCTAAGGAAGTCTGGCCTCTGTTGTTGCAATGCAAGCTGGAGGGAAAAGCTCAAGAGGTATGTGCAGCGTTATCTTTAAGTCAGAGTTTGGATTATGAGGTAGTGAAAAGCAGTATTTTACATGCATATGAGCTTGTGCCTGAAGCTTACCGCCAAAACTTTAGAATGAAGGTGAAAACCGCCAGCCAGACATATGTGGAGTTTGCACGTGAGAAACGGACTTTATTTGAAAAGTGGTGTAGTGCCTCTAATGTTACCAGTTTTGAACAGTTACAGGAACTCATTTTATTGGAGGATTTTAAAAATGCTGTTCATGAAAATATTGTGGTTCATCTAAATGAGAAGAAAGTTCTTTCTCTGGCAGATGCAGCGGTGTATGCAGATGAGTTTGTGTTGACTCATAAAACTGTTTTTACATCGCCAGTACGGTTTGACCGTGTGGTAAGAAAGGATTGCACATTAGCACATGCTGCGTTTGTTGCTCCAGTAAAATGTGAGGTACCACCTAAAGTGTTTCAAAAGGGTCATAATGATGGTGAGACACGTGTTTGTTTCTTTTGTTGTAAACCTGGACATTTGATTGCTGAGTGTAAAGCCTGGCAAAAGAAAAGAAACAAACAGTATCTCAAAAGTGTGGGTCTGGCACAATCGGATGCCTTGTCATCTTTGCAAAGTTCCAAACCTTGCCTGGATGATGGGTATAAGCCTTTTTTATTGAATGGGTGGGTTTCAATTGTAGAGCAGGATCATGATTTACATCCCGTTAAAATATTACGAGATACAGGGGCTGCTCGGTCGTTTATTTTAGAAAGTGTGTTGCCCTTCTCCGAAAAGACGTTTTGTGGGTCCTCTGTTTTGGTACGGGGTATTGAGATGGGTCATCTGCAAGTTCCCTTGCACATGATTTATTTGAAATCTGGGTTAGTTAAAGGTCTTCTAAAGGTTGCTGTGCGAGATAGGTTGCCAGTTGCAGGTGTCTCCCTCATTCTTGGGAACGATTTGGCTGGAGGAAAAGTGTTTCCTTTGCCAGAAGTGAGTGTGATGCCTGAAACTGGTGACATCGATCCAAAAATTTTATCTTTGTTCCCTGGTTGTGTGGTAACAAGGGCTCAAGCTCGTAAAATTCCAGAGGTACCCCTTTTAGGGACATTTATGGCATCTCAAGGTCCACCAGTAGTGAAGGAGACAAAAGCAAGTGGTGACAAAAAAAATTTTGGGGAAGTGATTATGACAGGGTTAAAAATTGGGAGAAAGCAGCTGATTGAAGCTCAGCAAGGTGATGCATCTTTAGCCTTGTGTTTTGCTAAAACTGTTCCGGAGGGGGATATAAATAAATCAGCGGTTGCTTATTATGTGAGTGAGGGAATTTTGAAACGAAAGTGGACACCTACAGGAACCTCTGATTTGGGTTGGAACACTATCCATCAGATTGTCATTCCAGAGGCTTATAGAGGTCCTGTTTTGAGCCTAGCACATGAGAATGCATTTTCTGGCCATTTAGGAGTTACTAAGACTTATGACCGTATTTTGAGACACATCTCTTGGATTTAGTCCTGCACAGTTGGTGTTCGCACATACAGTTCGGGGACCACTTAGAATGCTCCATGAGCAATTGAGTGCTGAGCAGTTGTCAGAAAAACTGATGTGTTGGAGTATGTGAGTGCGTTTCGTGAACGTCTGCATAACGCTTGTAAAATAGCTATGGCTTCATTAACTGCTGCTCAAGTTAAAATGAAACGTCGTTTTGACAAAAGAGCAAGGTGTCGTGAATTTCTTCCTGGAGATCAAGTTTTAGTATTTCTGCCTATCTCTGGTTCAGCCTTACAGGCTAAATTTTCTGGTCCCTACGTAATAGAATCCAAACTTAGTGGAACAGATTATGTGGTTAAAACCCCTGACCGGAAAAGGAAAAGTCGCGTCTGCCATATCAATATGTTAAAGGCCTATGTGTGTCGTGGTCCTGTGGGAAGTTGTGAAGTGTTGCCCACTGCTAAAACCACTACTTCTACTGTTGCTGTTATCCCGCTTGTATATAACCCTGAAGAAGATGGGTTAACATTGCGTAGTGTACCTTTTGTGCCTGCACGTTTATCCAATTCAGAGATTTTAGCTGATTTACCATAAGTCTTATTCAGGGTCACTTATCTTTGTTTTCAGATATTCCATCCCGGACGAGCCCCCAATTTATGTTACAGCCTGTCTAGGTAGGCCGCAACATAAAGTAAAAAGGAAAAAAAAGTATATATGTCTCCCCCAACTCCTCACACTTCAGTCCCACCAGACCAAGGAAACTACACAGGTTCACCAGAATTCAGTCTCCAAATGTTTTATTTACTCCAAGATGACAATGGAAGCAAAACTTCAGGAGTGGTCTAAGCCTAAAATAAAACAAATCCCATTCCACCCAACATATATAACTTACCTACCCAAATCAATAAAGAAAGAAAATACAAAAACATTACCCAACTCCCTAACATAAACAGAATACAATTCAACCCCTTTAATGAAAAGAAATAAGGCTACACCCCCTACAGCTTCCAAATGAGTAGGATAACTATTAGGTTAACACCACATTAGACAGCTGACTCACACACAATAGCATGAGCTGAATCACAAACAATAGCATGTTCACAGATGCACATACACAAGCCTTCGTCTGGCAGGAAGAAGCAATGACAAGGAGGAAGAGGAGGAGCTCCTTTCAGTCATCCAGCAGGGCTTTATATCTGTTCCACCTTAAATCTGTCAGCCAACCAGAGCACAGTTCCAGCAGCAAATCAGCAGCAGCACCTGTGGCATTTACTCAGAGTAGAGAAACAACACATAAGTCACCAGACGTAACAATCAAATATTTAGTTTTTTAAAGAACTGCTTAAATGTACACCATACCCACAACACATTAGATACATAAAGTACTATTGTGAGATACATGCACTAAAAGTCAGCATTACCACTGTAATGTGAATTAAACTCTTCACTCACAACATGACCTCAGTGTTTAGTTTAATGATTTGAGCACAGTCCCACTTAGATTATGCCTTGTAAAATTTAAAGTTATCGATAAAATTATGTGCAATAAGAGAAGTTAAGAAAAAAAATAATAACCTATGAAGTCTTTGGGGATTTACCGGTGCAACATTTTTGGAGATAAAAAATACTGTAGAATCGATTAAATACAATGGCATTTTTAATAATTACTGTGAAGTTAATATTCCAAAACAAATTGAAAGCACCATAAGAGAATGCCAAGCATTAGAGAATTTTATTTAGAAACTGTTCAACACTATTTTATTTGTCACACTTGGACTAAAAGATATTCATTTTAAAAACAGGTCAAAGTCAACCTTTATAGGGAATTAAACTGATTAACTGAGTAAAAACAGACTATTGTTTAAAGTAACAGTCTACATATGGCCCACCCTACTGAATAACAATATACATGTGGCTCTTCCTTCTAAATAGCTGTCTTTTGGCACTTTTCAAATGCACAAATCTGGTACCTGGTCCTAGAACCAAGTACTATTTTTTTAGTCTCTGCTTGAGTCCTGAGTTGGCCGCCAATTAAATAATCCAGCGAGAGCCTGACACTTCAACAAGGAAAACTCCACTGTGAGAACAGGGCATGGAGCCGTGTTTAGTCCAAAAGAAAATAACAAACAAACAAACAAACAAACAAAAAACCTAAAAAAAAAACAAACATACAAAACACAAAATCAACATGTGAATACACGACAAGTAAACCAGGCCTAACATAACTGCTGTTGTTGTGGATTTCAAAGCCTACAGTTCCCGTTAAAGATTAGCTTTTGAAACAAAACTGGATCCATTTAGTTGGGAAGCTGTGCTAGTGGAAAAATGACCAGGTAAAAGTGCATCGAGCTGAGTCAGGCAGAGGCCATGCAGTGCAAAACTACCATATACATGGCTCTTCCCACTGAATAATATCTAATATCTAATATCTACAATAACCATCTATACGTAGCTCTTCTCACTGAATAATAGTTTACATATGGCCCTTCACTGAATGAGTCAAATAAACCAGCTAAATTTAAAAACATTGCAATAGTGGAAGACATTCATATTATTATGAACAAACTATTGGCTTGGTTGTTCAACAAGAACATGGTATCTTTAAAGAGCATATCTAAAACTTTTTAAAACAATTCTCTTCAGCAGATAAAAATGGAGATGACCCTTAAAAGTAGCATATAAAATCTTCTGGTGTCACAGTAGTTCACGTGTAAGGAGACCAGCAAGAAAGGGGGTCATGTGATTACAGAAACTTACACTGCATTAGATTACTTACAATAAATTTGCATATTACTGACAACAGCAGAGCTGCTTTTGTTAGCCACCTTAATATTGCTTAATATGCTTTTGGAAACTGCATCCTTTGTTCCTAACATAGTCACGAATGTTTTGGATGGTTCGCCTTTCTAAAATGGGATATAATGCTTTCTTGCATTTTTCGCACTCATTACAGCATGAACCTCCTTTGTTGTCCATGGCCTCCGAACCACTGTCCTCCTTGTTACAGTCGTCTCAGGTACACCATCTAACAATTAGAAAGCCAAAAGTTATTTAGAATACATAGCTACCTGTAGTATACATTTCTTGTTTTAAACGCTGGTTCCAGACGTAAAACAAATAACATTAACCCATGGCTTATGTTATTCCATAAATGAAAATAGACAACTGTTATATTCTGTACAGACACTTGGCAAATAACTTTTTTAAACTGAACCCGAACCCCGCATTTTGCGGGATAATAAACAACTTATATAATCAGCTTTGTAAGTCTTGAATGTCTGAATGCGTCTGTGAGCTCCGTATACCGTTAGAAAGCGCAGATCCTACCGTTTCTAAAAATAGTGCTCTCATCGCGGTGCTGTGAAGCCTCTGGGAGTAATCCAGTGTGAAAAACCACCTAAAAATGAAGGCGCTCCTTTAAAATTTTTGTGTTATGTTCTTGTCATGAAAGATTCAAATGATATTCACTATAATAATAAATGAGGACACTGCAAAGAGACAAGAAAGACGTTTAATTTCAGTTTCGTTTTGACTCACATAACCTCAACCCACGCTGTCTCTGGGCAGAAAAATATGAGTCATCAGCAAAAACATATTCCTATTATTGATTTATAGTTTTTCAAGGTTTTTGTAGGTTTCACATCAAATAATACTGTATTAGATCAACAAATATAAACTAAAAATATAATAATAATAATAATAATAATTGTAATTATTATCAGCATCTGAGAAAAATGCCAAAGTACCAAAATATTTTTATTTGTTGTTATATTGTCCATATTTGCCCTGAACTAAATTCCTGAAAGTCTGGGCCTGCTGTGACTATTAGAGCTTTATCAGTCATACATCCCAGAGCTTAGAATAAAGAAAAATATATCCGTCTGATGCTACAAATTTATTTTGTCATAGTAATATGACATGTAATAAATCAGCATAAAAATGCTTATGTTTTCAACTAACAGACACCTCACACTAACAATCTGTGTCAATATATCTGATGTGGGAGTATGAGTTTAAGGCTGTACATTGAGAAAAAAAAAAATATATATATATATATATATATATATATATATATATATATTTTATATATATATTTTATATTATAATATATATATATATATATATATTTTTTTTTTACGCAGGCGCTAGGTAAAATTTTGGTCAAGACATGACAAATTTTTAGAAAAATTGATTTATCGGTCAGCATGAAAGTCTCAAGTGATTACATATTTGAGTAGCAAAGGGTCTTTAGAAAATAAAACAACATATTGAATATGGCTATGTCACATAATTACTGTTTAAATGCAACTGAAAGAGGCACTGAAAAAAAAAAAAAACGGAATAGCAAAATAGCTATATAAATAGGGTTCTTAGGGCTAATGCAATATTATTTGATGTGAAATCTACAAAAAGTGTCATGTGAGTCAAAACAAACCTGAAAGTAAACACTGTCTTTTTTGTCCCTTTGTAGAGTCCTCATTTACGATTATAGTGAATATGATTAGAATCCTTCATGACAAAAATATAACACATAGATTTTGAAGGAGCGCCTTCATTTTTAAATGATTTTTCACACTGGATTACTCCTAGGGGCTTCACAGCACCGCGATTAAAGCATTATTTTTTAGAAATGGTAGGATCTGCACTTTCTAATGGTATATGAAGCTCACAGACGCATTCAGACATTCAAGAATTATAAAGCTCATTATATAAGTTCTGCTTTTTACCCCGGAAAATGCAGAGTTCGAGTTCAAACTCATAGTTTATTTTCTAAATTGTACTTAAAATTACAAAGTTATTCTCCTGGATTTTCTTTAATCTTCACATATTCTGGAAAATGCTGTAACAGTGGTGTCAAATCATTAAAGATTTTATCATCACCTGCTGAACAATGAATTAACAACTGAAACACTAGGACTATGACACTGTGAAAGTTCTCACCATCACTACGGAACTGAAACCAAGCTCCAACTACAGCTGAACTCAACACAGCATTTTATAAACACCAGTAAAGAGATTTTCATTTAGTCAACTTGTCCGACTTGAGGATCCTCAGACCTGTCCGACTCAACACTTCTCCAACATGTCCGACTCTATGGTTCTCCACTGTGTCTGGCAATGTCTTTTTATGAACTAATATAGTTCAGGCCAGACTGGACCAATACTGAACGTCTTGGGACTTTTCAGAACTGTTTTAAAACTATAATTAAAACATTTTAATGAATTCATATGAAGGAATCAAACTGACCCCAAACAAGCTGCCCATCATGATCTGAATCAGTGCTGGGGATATTTCTCTCAGCACAAATCAGTGTGAATTTGAAAGGAGTTTATTACTGAATATCAATGTTTATAAAATCCAGACTCTTATTGTGACACAAGCACTAATTTTATTGTTATATGTAATAAACCTGTCTGTTCATTTACATTATGTTTCATATAAATGTGACATTATTTGAATTACAAACTAAAACAAAAAATTGGATGAATAATAATAATAATAATAATAATAATAATAATAATAATAATAATGCCAATAATAATAATAATAATAATAATAATAATAATAATAATAATAAAAAGAAGAATAAACTGACCTAAGAAGAACAATATATTACGCCGCTGCTTAAAGCAGCAGGCGCAACATAATAATGAATAATGAACATTCAGTTTAGAAAAATATCTCTAGTTTGTATTTGTTATTTATATTTAACTTTAAAACTCTTAAAATACAATTGTAACACAGTGTTAGTCTGAATTTACTGTATGTGGGTCTTTTTCAGTTAAAGTGATGAGAAAGATTAAATAAGTCTCATGTTTAAACAGAATAAAAGTCCCTTCATTTTCAGACTGAGTTTTGCTCCTTCACTGAATGTGTGACACAGTGCTACATTTCAGTGAAGAGTCATTGTCCATAAACCTACATCACTCATCACACTGTTAGTGATAACACTGTAAAATCTGTGTGTGAGGGGTTTACACACTTTACCCTCAAAACTTATTCATAAAACTCTAACATTTCTAAATGAAGATCTATCTCTGAACTAAACCTTGTTTTCTAAACAATCTAAACATTTCTATGTGTTTATTATGGAGGTGTTTGATGAAGGCATTTCCATAGAGAGGGTCCACTTTGCATCATGAGCCCATGCTTCAGTGCTCTGCTAGTGTTTATAGTCCTGTGAGTTTAACACTTCATGACTGAGAGCTGCTGCCCCACAAACTTCACCCACAGCAACCATGACTTTGGTCTCCATCTTCATCTGGACACTGGCGCTCTGGACGAGAGGTAACACACATTCCATTAACTTCGAGAGACAAAATAATGTATTGCTTCATGCAAAAAATAACATTTATTAAATAATATCGACTTTGTGTATAACATATAGTCAAATAATAAAAGATAAAAATTAATATAGAAATTAATACAGTTGTTTTATTATATGTTTGCCTAGGATCCAGTGGTCAGGTGACTGTTACTCAGACTCCAGAAGTGAAAACTGTTTCTACAGCACAATCAGTCACCATCAACTGTAGAACCAGTAGCGGAGTTTATAGTGGCAACAATATGGCCTGGTATCAGCAGAAACCTGGAGAAGCTCCTAAACTCCTGATCTACTATGCTACCACTAGACAGTCAGGTATTTCAGATCGTTTCAGTGGCAGTGGATCAGGATCTGACTTCATTCTGACCGTCAGTAATGTCCAGACTGAAGATGCAGGAGATTATTACTGTCAGAGTGCACATCATATCAATATCTGGTTCTTCACACAGTGAAATAGAGTCGTACAAAAACCTCCCTCAGTCAGAGACTGCACTGCTGCAGCTGCACCCTACTGCAGGTGCTGAGGGGGAGGATGATACACACAATAACACACTCTTTGGAGGAGAGACACACACCTCACTAACACACACCTCCACACACAATAACACACTCTGTGGAGGAGAGACACACACCTCACTAACACACACCTCCACACACAATAACACACTCTGTGGAGGAGAGACACACATCTCACTAACTGTCATGTATAGCCCGGTCTAGTGTGTTCCTGCTGTCTGTTTCATTTGTCTCCACCTTTGCTCCTACCTCTTGTGCATCCTTTGTGTTCCTGCCCCCTCATTATCTGTCCCAGGTGTTTCTTGTTTGTGTAGTCTTTTTATAGTCCGTGTCAGTGTTTCCTGGTTGTGGGACATTGTGATTGCATGTATGTTTGTGGTTCATATCTGTGTGTAAGATTCTAAGATGCTATGTTTTGATGTTCTGTTTAGTTTCTGTTCTGCTGTTTAGCCATATTGTTTAGCCTTGTTTAATGTTTATCTTATGGTTTAGTGTCTTGCCCCTTTAGATTTGTTCTTGTTTAGTGTTTAGCCCAGTATTCAGTGTTTAGCTCTTGTGTATAATGTCCTAGGCTTTGTGTGTAGCCTTGTTGTTTATAGTTTAGCCTGTTTTGTGTTCATCTGTTAAGTGTTTAGCCTGTTCGGTTTTGTTCTTGTTTACTTTCTCTGTTTTTGGTCTTGTTTAGTATTAGTCCCTTTGTTGTGTTTAGTTTCTATTTAGTGTCTAGCCTTGTTTAGCGTTCTTTGTTTTTGTTTCAAGACCTTTGTATTGTTTTTGTTCTATGAGTTAAATTAGTCTTGCTAAGTGAGTTTAGTAGTCTTTGTCTAGATCCCTTGTCTCTCTGTTTAGTTCTCTTTTTGTGTTAATTAAAAGTCTCCTGCGATTGCCTCCTCCCTGTTCATTGCTCTTTGACCTCCCCTACATACCACCACGTATCACTAACACACATCTCCACACACAATAACACAATCTTTTTTTTTTTTTTTTACTCATTTATTTATAAAAATTTTGATTATTACAGAAATACAAAAGTTGAAACCAAACGTGCCTTCCATTGAGAAAATAATACATCCTACACAGTAATTTGAACCAGATCAGATGAAAAATAACCACCCCTCCCCCCAAATACCCTTAGAAACGTGCGTGTAGTTAAGCCATTGATCTCCTAACCAATCTTCCCACACAAGACAATATAAATACTGACATACAGGTATGTGCACACATGCTTCCAAATAACGAATATATAATAACAAAAATCCAATATGTGGATTGAGTATACACAATAGATACAAATAAAATATTATCAGAATGAAAACAATATGCACACAATATGCAATATGTAATAGTAATAATAATGAATAAATGCAAATACCGGCAATCTTGGAAATATAAAAATATGCATAAATGTTAGTAAATGAGAAATGTGTTCCAATGACTGCGTGATAAAGAAAATGGGAGAAAAAAACAAAAACAAAAGTGATAAATAAATTAATAAAAATAATAAAAAATAAATAAATAAATAAAAGTAAAAAAAAAAAAAAACACCCAAGAATAATAAAATAATAATAAATAAATAATAAACAAAATGATTAAATAAGGCAATTAACCTCTCTTGTCTTACTCTGGTGCTATATTGCACCCCTCAACATAATTAATAACAGGTAGCCAAGTTTTTTTAAATTGCTGTAGGGAACCTAATCTGTAAGAACCTAATCTGGTTATGAGTAGGAGGGGAAGGGAGCCTCCACTTTAGGAGAACTTCCCGCCTAGCAAGCAAAGTGCCAAAAGCAATCACCCGTTGTTTCTCTGATGGAGTGTGAGGGTCGAGGGGGACCCCAAACAAAGCTGTAATAGGGTTGGGATCTAACAAAAGCTTAAGTGCAAGGCTAAGTGATCTAAAAACCTCCAACCAGAAAGGAGTCAACCTATGGCAAGACCAAAACATATGACCATGATCAGCTGGTGATTGTCCGCATCTGGCACAGGCATCAGACCTACCCCGAAACATTCTCGACAATCTAGCATTAGTAAGATGTAGCCTATGTAGCACTTTAAACTGTATTAGACTATGTCTAGCACAAATGGAGGACGTATGTACCCTGCCTAGAATGAGAGCCCACTGCAGATCAGAGATGGATATTGCCAGATCACGCTCCCAGGTGAGTTTAAGGTTATTAGTAGGGTCCATATCTGAAGAACAGACAATGGTAGATATTAACTTACCCTGAGATGGGTTAAGAGCCAGTACTTTATCTATTTTTGTTTCGGGTGGGCGGTTGGGAAGGTGGGGAAATAGTCGGGACACAAAGTGCCTAATTTAGAAAAAACTAAATAGGTGAGTGCTGGGTAGATCAAACTTCTCCCTCAATGCTGTAAAGGACAAAAAAACTCCATCACCATATAAATCGGCCACAGCCGTAATACCTTTCTCTGCCCAAACACGTAAAACAAAGTCAGTAGTAGAAGGGAGAAATTGAGGATTATGAAGAATAGGAGTGCAAATTGCATTACTGCGTAGGCCTTAACACTTCCTAAACTGAAACCAAATCTTAATGGAGTCTCGGACAACTGGGTTAGCTGGAAACCATTTAGCAGAGACAGGGAGCTGGGAACAAATTATGGAGCTAAGAGAATATTGGGATGAGGACAGCTCTAGCTTTGTCCACAGTGGACAGTCAGAGGAGGAAGTGTCCTTATTCCAGTAAATTAATTTGTGAATATTGCAAGCCCAGTAATAATGACGGAAATTAGGTAAAGCCAGACCCCCATCAGACTTCCGAAGCTGAAGCGATGCCCTTTTTAAACGCACAGGTTTATTACACCAAATGAAGGGAGTTAATGCACTATCAAGTTTATTGAAGAATGCTTTGTTAATTAGAATAGGCATATGTTGAAATAAGAGAGAGAGAGAGAGAGAGAGAGAGAGAGAGAGAGAGAGAGAAGATATGTGAAACTCAGTTTTACATGAACATTCCTGAGTCGTCCCCTTTCTCCCAGAATAGAGCAGCATCTTCACCAGATGTTCAGTTTCATTCAGTCAAGCTCACTCAGGAATAGACACAGTGTACAGAATGAAGCTTTATTTCAGTGCAGTAAAGTCTCAGGTCCAGCAACAGGACACTGAACAGACAACAGACAGAAATATCAGCTCTGTGGAGAATTTAAACTCTACAGTAGAAGCAGGTGAGAGCAGCTCTGTGCTCAGTTCTGTCTTGGACCTCAGCTCAAATTACATAATTGTTGCTGGGAGACAGAGCAGTGCTACAGGTAGAGTCTCTGTCACACAATAATGACCCAGGGCTGTTTGACTGTTGGATTTTCATAAATAAATCCTAATTATTTACATTTAAACCTCTACATTGTTTCAGGGAGAGGATGTCCCCAAAATGACCGGCACTTCTATGTATGACGTTCATTTCTGTGTCCTAAGATGTCAGAACTGTACGTGTTAACAGAGACGTGGAACTAGACGTAAAGGACCAGTGGAGCTCCACAGTAATCTTCGCTGGCCGCTGTGTGACCCTGTGGTCATATACCTGTGTGTGTACATGGTAATGTTTTATTGTGTTTGTGGGGACTAAAGCTCCTTAGGATGACAGAACAAAAACAACATTCTGACGTTATGGGGACATTCTCTCCCTGAAGCTCTGCAGCTTTTCATCAAATTTCCAAACACTGTAGTTTTTAAAATGTAAAAAAATAATGATTTCTTTCAAAAGTGTGATTTTGATTAAAAACTGCACAAGTCAAAAGAAAAGTCCACAAAAGACAGACACATCTGTTAATTTTCTAATTTTGATTGGATTATAAAGACAAATATACATATTACAACCTGTTGTTACACTTTGACATATTCATAAAGAACAATGAAATAATAAATTATTGGTTATTTTTTCTATTATTTTCTGATTTTGAATTGTCAACTGCATGTGGAAAGAACTAATGATACATGGAAATTCCATGATAATGATAAAAAATGTAGGTCATTTTCTTCATTTCCATAGAGAGGGTCCACTTTGCATCATGAGCCCATGCTTCAGTGCTCTGCTAGTGTTTATAGTCCTGTGAGTTTAACACTTCATGACTGAGAGCTGCTGCCCCACAAACTTCACTCACAGCAACCATGACTTTGGTCTCCATCTTCATCTGGACACTGGCGCTCTGGACGAGAGGTGAGACACATGTTTTATGGAGATATTATATGTCTAATATGAGGATAATAGTTGTAATTTAAATTTGTCTTTTGATTTGATATGAAACAACTTCAATACAAGTAATTAAACTTAAAAAGAAATCCTAAACCTTATATAATTTAAAAAATTTAATTATCTTAATTATATATTTTTAAAAATGGTACGTAATATCTTTATTGTGATCATTTATTCATGTCACTAATATTTAACTTTTCTTTTAGGATCCAGTGGTCAGGTGACTGTTACTCAGAGTCCTTCAGTGAAAATTGTTTCTACAGGACAATCAGTCACCATCAACTGTAGAACCAGCCCTGCAGTGTATCGGGATAGTGATGGGGATGATAATGTGTTCTGGTATCGGCAGAAACCTGGGGAAGCTCCTAAACTGATGATTACATTTGTTAAAAAATTACAGTCAGGTATTTCAGATCGTTTCAGTGGCAGTGGATCTGGATCTGACTTCACTCTGACCATCAGTAACATCCAGACTGAAGATGCAGGAGATTATTACTGTCAGAGTTGGCATGTTATCAGTGGTAGCTGGGTGTGCACACAGTGAAATAGAGTCGTGCAAAAACCTCCCTCAGTCAGAGACTGCACTACTGCAGCTGCACCCTACTGCAGGTGCTGAGAGGGAGGATGATACACACAATAACACACTCTGTGGAAGAGAGACACACACCTCACTAACACACACCTCCACACAATAACACACTCTGTGGAGGAGAGACACACCTCACTAACACACACCTCCACACACAATAACACACTCTGTGGAGGAGAGACACACACCTCACTAACACACACCTCCACACACACAATAACACACTCTGTTGAGGAGAGACATGCACCTCACTAACACACACCTCCACACACAATAACACACTCTGTGGAGGAGAGACACACACCTCACTAACACACACCTCCACACACAATAACACACTCTGTGGAGGAGAGACACACACCTCACTAACACACACCTCCACACACAATAACACACTCTGTGGAGGAGAGACACACACCTCACTAACACACACCTCCACACACAATAACACACTCTATGGAGGAGGGACACACACCTCACTAACACACACCTCCACACACAATAACACACTCTGTGGAGGAGAGACACACACCTAACTAACACACACCTCCACACACAATAACACACTCTGTGGAGGAGAGACACACACCTCCACACACAATAACACACTCTGTGGAGGAGAGACACACACCTCACTAACTCACACCTTCACACACAATAACACACTCTGTGGAGGAGAGACACACACCTCACTAACACACACCTCCACACACAATAACACACTCTGTTGAGGAGAGACACACACCTCACTAACACACACCTCCACACACAATAACACACTCTGTGGAGGAGAGACACACACCTCACTAACACACACCTCCACACACTATAACACACTCTGTGGAGGAGACACACACCTCACTAACACACACCTCCACACACAATAACACACTCTGTGGAGGAGAGACACACACCTCACTAACACACACCTCCACACACAATAACACACTCTGTGGAGGAGAGACACACACCTCACTAACACACACCTCCACACACAATAACACACTCTGTGGAGGAGACACACACACCTCACTAACACACACCTCCACACACAATAACACACTATGTGGAGGAGAGACACACACCTCACTTACACACACCTTCACACACAATAACACACTCTGTGGAGGAGAGACACACACCTCACTAACACACACCTCCACACACAATAACACACTCTGTGGAGGAGAAACACACACCTCACTAACACACACCTCCACACACAATAACACACTATGTGGAGGAGAGACACACACCTCACTAACACACACCTCCACACACAATAACACACTCTGTGGCAGAGACACATTTTTTCTCCCAAATGATTAATCAAATATGAGAGGGAACATTCCAAATGTGATTTTATCATGCAGTATACAGACGGATCGCAAAACCAGGAGGATGGGGGATACATTTGTGCCCTACAGGTGTTACATAAATGTATTCTATTGTAACATTAAATACAGATAAATATAGTAAAAAAATAAATCCTCACTTCAACATTATGTTCATGTTTTGAAGACATTAATAAACATTAATAAAAAATACAACTACATAAACAATGACTATACTTCATCTGTGTAAATGTGTGTGTTATATGCTTTAGATTATTTTAGGCTGAGATACACTATTGTGTATTCTTCCAAGATTTTTTAAAACAAATGTTTGGCTCCCTTTAATTCTGTAACATTTTCTACGCTTCTGACTAAATATTGCATCACTGCTGTGATGATCTGAAGGAAGCCACATAAACATCAGAGGGGTCAGGCGCTGATGTTTTTGTGGCTTCCTTCAGATCACTTATTTGTTTCATTTGTTTCATCTTCATCTGGACACTGGCTCTCTGGACAAGAGGTAACACACAAGTAATTTTGTTAAGATGTATATGTTGTAAATAGGGTTAATATTTGCCTTTGAGCCAATGATTCATGGTAATTTTCATATGTAATAGATTCTGTCCTTGTCAAATCCAAATAGTAAATTCAAGTGTAAACATATTGGAAAATTATGAAAATTACCAAGAGACTGATAATGTATAATGTGAAATATACTGATTTATGTCTTGTCCCAGGATCCAGTGGTCAGGTGACTGTGACACAGACTCCTGCAGTGAAAACTGTTTCTACAGGATTTTCCCAAGAACCAGTTTCTATTAACTGCAATTTCAACCCAACACCTTCAGGTTGTAGTACTTGTATCTCCTGGTATCAGCAGAAACCTGGAGAAGCTCCTACACTGCTGATCTACAGGGTTAACACTAGACAGTCAGGTATTTCAGATCATTTCAGTGGCAGTGGATCTGGATCTGACTTCACTCTGACCATCAGTAACGTCCAGACTGAAGATGCAGGAGATTATTACTGTCAGAGTGCACAAACAACCAGTGGTAGCTGGGTGTTCACACAGTGAAATAGAGGCGTACAAAAACCTCCCTCAGTCAGAGACTGCACTGCTGCAGCTGCGCCTTACTGCAGGTGCTGAGGAGGAGGATGATACACACAATAACACACTTTATGAAGGATAAACACACACCTCACTAAACCTCCACACAACTACGCTCACCTCCACACACAATAACACACTGTGGACTCTGAGATGATCACCTCAGATTCTCAGTAGAGTGTTCAGTGCTAAACACGTCACATCTATAGGTAGGTGTCCAATTCTGTCTGTTAGTTATTTATGGTGGATTACTGAAGGACTAAATGATTTCTTCAGACAAATGTCAGCATCCAGAACATTGTCAGTCATCATCATCATCATCTTTTCCGCTTATCCATTTTAGTGTCGCGGTGGCAACAGGGTGAATAAAAAAGCACAGACGTCTCTGTCCCCCACAACTTCCACCAGCTCCTCCTAGGGGCATCCCCAGGCATTTCCAGGCCAGTCGGGAGATGTAATCCCTCCAGCGTGTCCTGAGTCTTCTGAGCCTTCTTCCAGTTGGACATGCCTGGTATACCTCCAGTGGGAGGCGTCCAGGTGGAATCTTTATCAGATGCCCGACCCACCTCTACTGACTCCTCTCAACGCAAGGGAGCAGTGACTTTATTTCGAGCTCCTCCCTAATCACTGAGCTACTTACCCAATCACGGAGAGTACGCCCAGCAACCCGTTGGAGAAAGCTCATTTTGGCCACTTGTATCTGACGGAGTTCAGTGCCCACATTGAACAAGTTTGACTTACTGCTGAGGATGCGAACACAACTCAAAATCTGAGAATACAAGGACAGTACGACCCTGGCATGCAATACTCACAAAGCACCTCCTTCAGAATCACTCAGGGAACAGGGTCATACACCTTCTTCCTCCAAAATTCTAGGTTCGACTATCGTACGGATTCTCCTTTCCAGCACCTTGGCATAGACTTTCCCAAGGAGGCTGAAAAGTGTGATGCCACAATAATTGGCACACTTTCTCTGGTCCACTTTTTTTAAAAACAGGAACTACTATCCCTGTTTGCCAATCCAAAGGCACCATTCCCGAGGTCCATGCAATATTGTAGAGGCGTGTCATCCAAGACAGCGCCACAGTATCAAGTGCCTTCAGTGACTCTGGGCAAATCTCATCCACTCCGGGGGTTTGCCACTGCATCACATCACCACCTCAGTTACTTCAGCCAAGGAAATGGGATCTGAAACTTCTGGCCCTACCTCCTGCACAGGAGGCATGTCTGTCAGCCAAGTTTAGTTTCACCATCATTACTGAGCACCGCTTGGACAGTGTCCCCTCTCCACCTCCTGAGCTGGCTGAGCTATCTAGAACCTCTTTGAGGCCACCTGGTAGTGATCTTCCATGGCCTCTCCAAACTCCTCCCATGCTCTGGATTTTGCTTTAGCCACTGCCACAGCTGCAGCCCTTTTTGCTTGCTGGTACCCATCCGAGGATTCGGAAGTTCCCTAAACCAGCCAAGACCAAAAAGCCTCCTTCTTCTGCTTGACAGCTTCCCTCACCCCCAGTGTCCACCAGTGGGTTCTTGGGTTGCCACCATAACAGGCACAGACAAGCTTATGAACATAGCTACATGCAGCTGCTTTCACAATGGAAGTCTGGAACAGAGTCCATTCAGACTCTATTCCCCCTACCTTCTCCGGAACATGTGAGAAGTTCTCTCTGAGGTAAGAGTTGAAATCCATCCAGACAGAGTCCTCTGCCAGCTTTTCCCAGCATACGTTTGGGCTTACTAGGTCTGTCCGGCATCTTTCCCCGCCATTGGATCCAACTCACCAACAGAGGGTGACCGGTTGACAGCTCAGCCCCTCTCTTTACCCGAGTATCCAAAACATATGGATCCAGATCAGAAAATACGACCACAAAATCAATCATTGACCTTTGGCTCAAGGTGCTCTGGTACCAAGTATACTTAAGAGCAGACTTATGTTTGAATATGTTGTTCGTTACAGACAAACCATAACTAGCAAACAAGTCCAATTACATCACACCACTCAGGTTCAGATTGGGCAAGCCGTTCCTCCCAATCTCTCCTCTTCAATTTTCCCAGTCATTACCAATAAAGTCCCCCAGCAAAACAAAAGAGTCAGTGCATGGAATCCTCTCTAGAACTCCTTCATTAGACTGATTAACATCAGGTTTACCGTCACTCTCTAATCCTTCTACACCTTCATTAGACTGATTAACATCAGGTTTACCATCACTCTCTAATCCTTCTACACCTTCATTAGACTGATTAACATCAGGTTTACTGTCACTCTCTAATCCTTCTACACCTTCATTAGACTGATTAACATCAGGTTTACTGTCACTCTCTAATCATTCTACACCTTCATTAGACTGATTAACATCAGGTTTACTGTCACTCTCTAATCCTTCTCCACCTTCATTAGACTGATTAACATCAGGTTTACCATCACTCTCTAATCCTTCTACACCTTCATTAGACTGATTAACATCAGGTTTACTGTCACTCTCTAATCATTCTACACCTTCATTAGACTGATTAACATCAGGTTTACCATCACTCTCTAATCCTTCTACACCTTCATTAGACTGATTAATATCAGGTTTACTGTCACTCTCTAATCATTCTACACCTTCATTAGACTGATTAACATCAGGTTTACTGTCACTCTCTAATCCTTCTCCACCTTCATTACACTGATTAACATCAGGTTTACCATCACTCTCTAATCCTTCTACACCTTCATTAGACTGATTAACATCAGGTTTACCATCACTCTCTAATCATTCTACACCTTCATTAGACTGATTAACATCAGGTTTACTGTCACTTTCTAATCCTTCTACACCTTCATTAGAATGATTAACATCAGGTTTACCTTCATTCTCTAATCCTTCTACACCTTCATTAGACTGATTAACATTAGGTTTACTGTCACTCTCTAATCCTTCTACACCTTCATTAGACCGATTAACATTAGGTTTACTGTCACTCTCTAATCCTTCTACACCTTCATTAGACTGATTAACCTCAGGTTTACCGTCACTCTCTAATCCTTCTACACCTTCATTAGACTGATTAACATCAGGTTTTCTGTCACTCTCTAATCCTTCTACACCTTCATTAGACCGATTAACATCAGGTTTACCATCACTCTCTAATCCTTCTACACCTTCATTAGACTGATTAACATCAGGTTTACTGTCACTCTCTAATTCTTCTACACCTTCATTAGACTGATTAACATCAGGTTTACCGTCACTGTCTAATCCTTCTACACCTTCATTAGACTGATTAACATCAGGTTTACCATCACTCTCTAATCATTTTACACCTTCATTAGACTGATCAACATCAGGTTTACCATCACTCTCTAATCCTTCTACACCTTCATTAGACTGATTAACATCATGTTTACGAACACTCTCAAATCCTTCTACACCTTCATTAGACCGATTAACACCAGGTTTACCATCACTCTCTAATCCTTCTCCACCTTCATTAGACTGATCAACATCAGGTTTACCATCACTCTCTAATCCTTCTACATCTTCATTAGACTGATTAACATCAGGTTTACCGTCACACTCTAATCATTTTACACCTTCATTAGACTGATCAACATCAGGTTTACCATCACTCTCTAATCCTTCTACACCTTCATTAGACTGATTAACATCATGTTTACGAACACTCTCAAATCCTTCTACACCTTCATTAGACTGATCAACATCAGGTTTACCATCACTTTCTAATCCTTCTACACCTTCATTAGACTGATTAACATCAGGTTTACCGTCACTCTCTAATCCTTCTACACCTTCATTAGACTGATCAACATCAGGTTTACCGTCACACTCTAATCCTTCTACACCTTCATTAGACTGATTAACATCAGGCTTACCGTCACTCTCTAATCCTTCTACACCTTCATTTGACTGATTAACATCAGGTTTACCATCACTCTCTAATCCTTCTACACCTTCATTTGACTGATTAACATCAGATTTACCATCACTCTCTAATCCTTCTACACCTTCATGAGACTGATTAACATCAGGTTTACCGTCACTCTCTAATGCTTCTACAGCTTCATTAGACTGATTAACATCAGGTTTACCGCCACTCTCTAATCCTTCTACACCTTCATTAGACTGATTAACATCAGGTTTACCTGGCTTAATCAGTTCATTTGTTTTAGCTTCATATTTTCACCTAAAATAATTCTTTTTTATATTAACTTATATTTACAAATATAAATTTATGGCGGCACAGTGGTGCAGCAGGTAGTGTCACAGTAACACAGGTTAATGGACCTGGAGGTTGTGGGTTCAAGCCATGCTCTGGGTGATGCTCTGTGAGGAGTGTGTTCTTCCTGTGTCCACGTTGGTTTCCTCATACGGTCCAAAAACACACATCTGTAGGTGGATTGGTGACTCAAAAGTGTCCATAGGTGTGAGTGAATGTGTGTGTGTGTGTGTGTGTGTGTGTGTCACCCTGTGAAGGACAGGTGTACCCTCCAGGATGTGTTCCTGCCCTGCGCCGGGGTAGGCTTCGGTCCCACCACCAACTTGAACTGGATAAGGGGTACAGACAATGAATGAATGAATGAATGAATGAAATTCAACTTTATACTATATTTATCACATTAAAACTGTAAAACTTGAAATAAACTACATACATGTCTTGGAGGTGCTATAGCTATCCTAAGGGTAACTTCAGCACCATAAAACAACTCTCTGGCACAGCCCATAATCCCTTGGAAGCTCTTGTTGCACCCTTGAACAGACCTGACTCTACGTCTGACTTGTTTTTTGCAGCTTTATTCTTCCTAGTTTGGTGTTGAAGTTACATTTTCAAAAAGCTTTCAGGATTCCCGCACACATATAACAGGGAGGCTGAACTCAACAAGACTGAATTCTCACTCTCCAACTCTAATCTGCTATGCTCTGCTGTTTCACTCATCGCTGAACTTTGACCTCTCTTGAAAAAGCAAAAATATATAAAATAAAATGCTATACAACATTTATGAAAATCAAAACACAACAAAATCAGGATATGCTTCCTCTGAAATGTAAACCTATTCCAAACAAATAATGAAAAATATATATAAATTATTAAAAGGTACATTGTCACTAATCTCTAGTTTGCAACATTTTTATTTGTACTTTAAATATATATATATATATATATAATTTGCTGTTTTTATGGAGCCAAACTTCTTAACAATAATGTGTCATTGAGAAAAGGATAAGCCAAATACTGTTTCTTTTTGATCTATTGCTTACAAATAGCTGCTGGAGAGCTCAGTAAACTTGCAGGAGAACTGTGACTGCCCAGCTGAAAAATGCAGGCCAGCATCCTGCTGGTGTTGATGGGAGAGAGTGGTCATCCTACACACACAGAGAGTGACTGTAGCTGTGTCCTTTACTTGCATTAAACACTTATCACTGGACAGTCTGCCTTGACTATACATCGAATCAGTGTCTATCAAACCAGCAGCACTCTCTGAAAGGTAAACATCTCCTCCTCTAACTAAATTTTGAGGAATTTCTATAGATGCAGAAATCATCTTCATTATTCAGTTGTGTCCACATCCTGTAGATTATCAGTTGACCCTGAAATGTTGTTGTTTTCCAAAAGAGACTGAAAGTTTTAGGTGAAGAATTGATTAATTAACAAAACACATTAACTATGACACTGTGTCAGTCTGTTAATAACTCTACAGACAGAACTGAAACTGAGCCTCCACCAACTGAACACAAACAAGCAGAGAGAGAGAGAGATAGCAGTGAGTCAGAGAGAGAGAGAGAGAGAGAGAGAGAGAGAGAGAGAGAGAGAGAGAGAGAGAGAGAGAGCAGTGAGTCAGAGAGAGAGAGAGCAGTGAGTCAGTGAGATGTTCAGCTTCATTCAGTCAAACTCACTCAGGAACACACACAATGTCCAGAATGAAGCTTTATTTCAGTGCAGTAAAGTCTCAGGTCCAGCAACAGGAGACTGAACAGAGAACAGACAGAAATATCAGCTCTGTGGAGAATTTAAACTCTACAGTAGAAGCAGGTGAGAGCAGCTCTGTGGTCAGTTCTGTCTTGGAGCTCTTTGGGATCCACTTTTACAACGACACTCCCCACTGAGACCTCAGCTCAAATTACATTATTGTTGCTGGGAGACAGAGCAGTGCTACAGGTAGAGTCTCTGTCACACAATAACGGACCAGGGCTGTTTGACTGTTTGATTTTCATTGTGAAATGGGGATTGGTTTCAGAGCTGCTGCTCAGCAGGAACATGCAGAAAAAGATATGGGAAAATGAGCACAGGCTTTCACTAACACACACACACACACACACACATTCACACAAACACACACACACACACATTCACACACACACACAAACACACACACACACATTCACACAAACACATATTGGTTATTGGATTTTGACACCAGATTAATGAAGGAACAATAAAATAATAATATTTTTTTTCTAATTTCTTTTTTTTCAGTTGAATGTGGAAAGAACTAATGATACACAGATATTCCATGATATTAATAAAAAAAATGTAGGTAGTTTTCCTCATTTCCATAGAGAGGGTCCACTTTGCATCATGAGCCCATGCTTCAGTGCTCTGCTAGTGTTTATAGTCCTGTGAGTTTAACACTTCATGACTGAGAGCTGCTGCCCCACAAACTTCACCCACAGCAACCATGACTTTGGTCTCCATCTTCATCTGGACACTGGCGCTCTGGACGAGAGGTAACACACTTTACTGAAACTGAAAAAACTGAAATAACTGAACTAACACATTCACATATAATTTGAAAAAAAAAAACAAAAAAAAAACAAGCAAAATCTAAAGTAATAAATATAAAAATAATCTAAACCATTAATTATAGAAAATCATTTTTTTAAATTGAAAAGCATATTTTAATAATTTAATTAATAATTTAATAATTTACATTAACTTATATATTTTAAAATTTCCAATTTACAATGTGATTTTTATCTAATTTATGTTTCTCAGGATCCAGTGGTCAGGTGACTGTGACTCAGAGTCCTTCAGGACACACAGTTTCTACAGGACAGTCATTCACCGTCAACTGTAAATTCAACCCTTCACCAGCATGTTCCCCTCCATGTGTGGCCTGGTATCAGCAGAAACCTGGAGAAGCTCCTAAACTCCTGATCTACAGGACTAACACTAGACAGTCAGGTATTTCAGATCGTTTCAGTGGCAGTGGATCTGGATCTGACTTCACTCTGACCATCAGTAACGTCCAGACTGAAGATGCAGGAGATTATTACTGTCAGAGTGGACATGTCATCAGTGGTAGCTCAGTGTTCACACAGTGAAATAGAGTCGTACAAAAACCTCTCTCAGTCAGAGACTGCACAGAGACTGCACTGCTGCAGCTGCACCCTACTGCAGGTGCTGAGGGGGAGGATGATACACACAATAACACACTCTGTGGAGGAGAGACACACACCTCACTAACACACACCTCCACACACAATAACACACTCTGTGGAGGAGAGACACACACCTCACTAACACACACCTCTACACACAATAACACACTCTGTGGAGGAGAGACACACACCTCACTAACACACACCTCCACACACAATAACACACTCTGTGGAGGAGAGACACACACCTCACTAACACACACCTCCACACACAATAACACACTCTGTGGAGGAGAGACACACACTTCACTAACACACACCTACACACACAATAACACACTCTGTGGAGGAGAGACACACACCTCACTAACACACACCTCCACACACAATAACACACTCTGTGGAGGAGAGACACATACCTCACTAACACACACCTCCACACACAATAACACACTCTGTGGAGGAGAGACACACACCTCACTAACACACACCTCCACACACAATAACACACCCTGTGGAGGAGACACACACACTTCAGTGTGTCTTCTCAGCGTTTTAAAGGGGACTTTAACTGGTACTTACAGTGTACCTTCCATAACGTACAGATTAAGACTGACATGAATCAGTATAAAATACTTACCTGTTCCTACTGGTACTTTAACTATTGGGAACTTTGTTTTATGCTTTTATTCAGCAGGCAAGCTTCACTCACATTCCAGGTTCTTATTATGCTTCTAATTGTCTTGTACTTCATTGTATGGTTCTGATTAATATGATGAGCATTGGCTTTGTACTGAAATGTCCTCCCAGGTCTGTAGGTTCAGTCCTGCAGCAGCTTATGACAGGACGAGTAGAAAGAAGTTACCTCTATGGAAGGCTTGTCATCCAAAGACAAATAACTGAATGCACAGGGAAACAACAGGGAATGGGCTGGATTATGTAGTTCCTCACAGTTCCCTCCTTCTTACATTGTAAATACAGGGAAACAATGGGGAATGGGCTGGATTATGTAGTTCCTCACAGTTCTCTGCTTCTTACATTGTAAATACAGGGAAACAATGGGGAGTGGGCTGGATTATGTAGTTCCTCACATTTCCCTCCTTCTTACACTGTAAATACAGGGAAACAACAGGGAATGGGCTGGATTATGTAGTTCCTCACAGTTCCCTCCTTCTTACACTGTAAATACAGGGAAACAATGGGGAGTGGGCTGGATTATGTAGTTCCTCACATTTCCCTCCTTCTTACACTGTAAATACAGGGAAACAATGGGGAGTGGGCTGGATTATGTAGTTCCTCACATTTCCCTCCTTCTTACACTGTAAATATAGGGAAACAATTGGGAGTGGGCTGGATTATGTAGTTCCTCACATTTCCCTCCTTCTTACATTGTAACTACAGTGAAACTACAGGGAGTGGGCTGGATTATGTAGTTCCTCACACTTCCCTGCTTCTTACATTGTAACTACAGTGAAACTACAGGGAGTGGGCTGGATTATGTAGTGGACAACTATTATCCCATTTTACTCTGTAAATACACACAAACAACAGGGAGTGAGCTTTACTTCTGTGTTGTGGTGTTCAAGATGTGCTCTGCCAATGGATTAAAGACACCCCACATCAGTAATGTGGAACATTCATTTTCCTTGTCTACACAAAGTGCACAAAAGATGGTTAAACAATGTCAATAAATATCAATTTAAGATAATTATATTCAACAAAATCCACAAAACAATGTTCTATGAACAATCAGTACCTGTAATCTCACTTGATAATTTACATTCCACCTTAAATGACACCTTAACTCACCTCAGACTCCATCACGAGTAAGATTAAACATATTTAAAACACATAAAACCACCTTTTAATTGCACAAAACATACTCAGTATATACCTAGATGTTGGAAATAAGTGTGTTAAGGTGATTTATGTCGACAGTTAGAACATATAATATATTTTCAGGTCTAAAATTAAGGAGCGGCACCAAACCTGCTCTGAACACGATGTTATAACGAGAGGTGGGGAAACGGCCTACTTCCTACATGGTAGGGCTATTGAAACTCCGCCCCTTTTGACAGCTTTCTCTAATAAGCTTATTTATTTATTTATTCACTGTAGTGAACTACATTATATAGTCCACTCAGTGAAGTACAAGATATCATTTATTAGAAGCATAATAAATACCTGGAATGTGAGTGAAGCTCGCCCTCTGAATAAACACATAAACAATGACTGTCATGCACAGAGAATGTACACCATAAATTCAGAGAAATTACACTTATACTCCCCAATATTTAAGTACCAGAAAGAACCTGTAAGTATTTTAAATTTACCGATGCATATAAACAATCCGTAAATGATGTGAAGGTGCACTATACGTATGAGGTACATTTCCCTTTAAAATACCAGGATGTACACCATAAAACACGGGGAGATGCACTGTAAGTGCCAGGGAAGTACACGTTAAAACGCGGGCTGGTAAGTGTTTTAGATGTACTGACACATATAAGGAAGCTATGGGAAGGTACACTGTAACTACTGAGTAAATACACTTTAAATCACGGGAAAGTACACCATAAAATGTGTGAAGGTACACTGTAAGTTCTGGGTAAGTACACATTAAGACGCAGGCTGTATTTTAAAGTGTTACCCACTCCTTCACACACAATAACACACTCTGTGGAGGAGAGACTCTTATTTAAATATTTATTTACATATTCTTTATTTATTTTATTTTTGCCCCATTTGCCATTAGCCACAGCAGACCTAGGACTGTTAAAAACCATGTGATTTCTCCTGAAGGTTGTGGAGAGTCCAGAGCTGTCTTTTTTGATAAGTGTGATATTCTATTGGAACACAGAGGGGAACTAATGATCAAAGTGAGTGTGAAAGCTGACAGCATGTATATCATTATTCACTGTAAGTGTTCATCTTTGAATTGTAGAGCTCTAACTTTGTATATCATTTCATCTTTGAATTCCATCACAGTGGAAACCTCTTGTTCTTTTTATAGTATTTCAGTCTTCTTTAGCTTTACTACATGAGTACATGCAGAAATATTAATTTTAAAATAACTACCTATGGGCTTGGATCTAGTTCTTGTACGAAACGTTATTAGTTCTGTCTCATTGTTCTGTTTTAGTGATGATGCTGATCAGTGATGACTCTTTATTAATTATTAATAATGATAATTAATTAATTCATTATCTGTAACTGCTTATCCAGATCAGGGTTGTGGTGGGCCCAGAGCCGGGGTGCCAATCCTTCACAGGGTGACACACACTCTCACACACACACACACAAAAAAAAAAACTCACATTTAAAATAGTATTTTTTATAGTCTTATATTAAATTATATGTAAACAAAATTATTTTTTATAATTCAATTATATTTTTAACATTCCCCTCATGATACACTAAAATAGAGGAAATACATTCATTTCCATAGAGAGGGTCCACTTTGCATCATGAGCCCATGCTTCAGTGCTCTGCTAGTGTTTATAGTCCTGTGAGTTTAACACTTCATGACTGAGAGCTGCTGCCCCACAAACTTCACCCACAGCAACCATGACTTTGGTCTCCATCTTCATCTGGACACTGGCGCTCTGGACGAGAGGTAACACACTCAGTTACCTTTTCAAGAGATATATACATCTGAGGAGAAATAGTATATGTATTTACCTTTAGAAATTACAGTAAACAAACCTTAGAACATAGCAGTTTGATTTATTAAATAATTAAACTCAAACATAAATAATTTAAAAGATTATGAAATAATTAAATTCTACTTCATCTAAAGTACCCAACTTGTGTATTATTTAAAATATACTTTTTAATTAAATAAAAATATTAATTATACCATTGTAAATAGTTTTATTTTTATTATAATTTGTTTACACATTTTATTTAATTTTCCTTTAGGGTCCAGTGGTCAGGTGACTGTGACTCAGACTCCTCCAGTGAAAACTGTTTCTACAGGACAATCAGTCACCATCAACTGTAGAACCAGCTCTAATGTCTACACTGATTCTAATGGTGACTATCTTGCCTGGTATCAGCAGAAACCTGGAGAAGCTCCTAAACTCCTGATCTACTTGGCTAACAGGAGACAGTCAGGTGTTTCAGATCGTTTCAGTAGCAGTGGATCTGGATCTGACTTCACTCTGACCATCAGTAACGTCCAGACTGAAGATGCAGGAGATTATTACTGTCAGAGTTACCATAGCATCACTGGTAGCTGGTTCACACAGTGAAATAGAGTTGTACAAAAACCTCCCTCAGTCAGAGACTGCACAGAGACTGCACTGCTGCAGCTGCACCCTACTGCAGGTGCTGAGGGGGAGGATGATACACACAATAGGAATACACACCTAGGGATACTTTTGAGCCACCAATCCACTAACCAACATGTGTTTTTGGACCGTGGTAGGAAGCACCCAGAGAAAATCCATGCGGACATGGGGAGAACACATCACGCTCCTCACAGACAGTCACCCGGAGGAAACCCACGCAGACACAGGGAGAACACACCACACTCCTCACAGACAGTCACCCGGAGGAAACCCATGCAGACACAGGGAGAACACACCACACTCCTCACAGACAGTCACCCGGAGGAAACCCACGCAGACACAGGGAGAACACACCACACTCCTCACAGTCAGTCACCCGGAGGAAACCCACGCAGACACAGGGAGAACACACCACACTCCTCACAGACAGTCACCCGGAGGAAACCCACGCAGACACAGGGAGAACACACCACACTCCTCACAGACAGTCACCCGGAGGAAACCCACAGAGACACAGGGAGAACACACCACACTCCTCACAGACAGTCACCCAGAGCGGGACTTGAACCCACAACCTCCAGGACCCTGAAGCTGTGTGATAGAGACACTTCCTGCTGCTCCACCGTGCCTCCATAATGATGATAATGTAAAATGTAAACAATCACAGTAGAGGTAAAACCCCCAAAACAACAGGTAGTGTCTCTGTCACAGCTCTAGGGTCCTGGGGTTATGGGTTCGAGCCCCGCTGTGGATGACAGTCCTTAAGGAGTTATGTGTGTTCTCCCCGTGTCCGCGTGGGTTTCCTGCATGAGCTCTATTTTGATAAAACTACTTTGGGAGAAGAATAAATATCCAGAAGTGATACTGACTTGACGTGCTCTGCCAGTAGTGTGTCAGACAATCGATGAGATCAAGCTGAACATCAATGTGTGTGTTATCCACACTGCAAGTAAAAGGAGAAGAAATATACACTTCACTCTCAATTGTTTTGAAGTCAATTGCGAGATCTGCCATCCAGTCTGCATCTGAGAGCTCTGGGATGTCTTTGCCTTTCTTGTCATAAACTCTAGAATCTCTGCTCTCAGGTCCCACACTCTTTTAATCACCTTGCCCAGACAGAGCCATCTGACAGCTGTGTGGTAGCCTATGTCACCATGTTCAGTCTCATGCTCCTCCACAACTGCTTCAAACTGTCTGTGATTCTGTGCTCTTGCCCTGATGAAGTGAACTACTTTAGTTACATATCAGTGACATAGTACATTTATAGCACTGAATTACACAACACCTCCTGATGTATGATACAATGCAAAAATACCAATTCCAATTTATCTTGCATCCGCTTCAAGATGCATTTTCTTTCGTAAGATACATTCTGTAGATTGTCCTATTATTAACCATTCTATTACCAGTAATTTTCCTATTGATTCCGCCCCCCACGCCACCTTCTCCTGAGGAACATGCCACACTGTTAAATTCTACACTCTTTAAGATTCTTAATACCCTAGACCATGTGAAATCTAGAATGGTGACGTTTATTTCTTCTTCTCCCTGTTACACTAATGAATTACGCACCATGAAGCAGACTGGGCGTCAGCTGGAGAGACTCTCCGTAAAACTCTACTGGATGCTCGTGATCTCCGGGCCCTTAAACATCACTGCCCCTCAAACAGGAATGCCACTGTCAAGGAAATAACAGAATGGACTCAGGAATACTTCCAGAAAGCATTGTCAGTGAACACAATCTACCGTGCCATCCGCCGTTGCCAGCTGAAACTCTACAGTACAAAGAGGAAGCCATTTCTAAGCAAGCTCCACAAGCTCAGATGTGTGCACTGGGCCAGGGGTCTTTTAAAATGGAGTGTGGAAAAATGGAAGACTGTTCTGTGGTCAGATGAGTCACGATTTGAAGTTCTTTATGGAACACTGGGACGCCATGTCATCCGGACCAGAGAGGACAAGGATAACCCAAGTTATTATCAACGCTCCGTTCAGAAGCCTGCATCACTGATGGTATGGGGTTGCATGAGTGCTTGTGGCATGGGCAGCTTGCATGTCTGGAAAGGCACCATTAATGCAGAGAACTATGTTCAGGTTCTAGAACAACATATGCTCCCATCTAGACGTCATCTCTTTCAGGGAAGACCCTGCATTTTTCAACAAGATAATGCCAGACCACATTCTGCAGCAATCAAAACATCATGGCTACGTAGGAGAAGGATCCGGGTACTGAAATGGCCAGCCTGCAGTCCAGATCTTTCACCTATAGAGAACATTTGGGCAATCATAAAGAGGAAGGTGTGACAAAGAAGGCCCAAGACGATTGAGCAGTTAGAGATGAGTTAGAGTTATTAGACATGAATGGGAGAGCATTCCTATTTCTAAACTTGAGAAACTGGTCTCCTCTGTCCCCAGACATCTGTTGAGTGTTGTAAGAAGAAGGGGGGATGCCACACAGTGGTAAAAAATGGTCTTGTCATAACTTTTTTGGGATTTTTGATGCCATGAAATTTTAAAACAACATATTTTTCCCTTAAAATGATACATTCTCTCAGTTTAAACTTTTCATCTGTGATTTGTGTTCTATTCTGAATATAATATTAGATGTTGGCACCTCCACATCATTGAATTCAGTTTTTATTCACAATTTGTTTAGTGTCCATCTTTTTTGGAATCTGGTTTGTACTTGATCCTGTGTATGTGTTGTAGTGGAGTATGGATCGAATAAAGAAATGAAAAGTTCTGAATGAAAGACTCTCCACTCTGATAAGGATTTTTTGGAACAGAATCCCACATTCCACAGAATGCTTGTGTGCTGAGAGACTCTGCACCCCCCCCCCCCCCCACACACACACACACACACACTCATGCACACACATATGTCTACACCAAAGACTGAGCAGGACACCTTCCAGTGACCCCCCCGTCTCCTCCAAGAATGTGAAGAAAACAGAACCAGTTTATGATGCTTTTAAGCCAAAGATCAAACAAGGTGTTAAAGACCAGGATTAAAAAGCACCCGTTTATGGCCCTCGGCGTCAAGATGGCGACTCCTTATCTTATGCAAAATCAACATGTGGCCCCAGAATTGACCTTGCACTGAACTCCTGCAACCCCGATCCAAACCAAACAAATAGCATGGACCAACAAGTGGACATTTGCGAAATCACGTTTCGCCCTGCCACCCTTTAAATCCATAACGGACGCATCGAGTGTTTATAAACATGTTTATGCAATATGTATGAATGTTACTCTCTGTTATTTTCAAGTTAATGTCTACTAACTAATGAAGTGATGTGTATTACTGTTTCAATCATGAAGGAAAATTTCTGTCTCTGATTAGGAAAACAAATTAGTTTCTAAACTAGCATAATATTGTAATGGGATGTGATCATAAAATACCCAAGATATATATACATAGATATTTGATAAAAATAATCCAGGACACTCATTATGCTATACCACAAGTATGTATAAGTATTTTTTACTCTATTCAGTTTTCTATGTATACGTGACTCTCTTCCCTCTCTGAAACGTGAAACAAGTCACGTGAGCCTCAGACCCAGGATCCAATCAAAGAAAGGAGACCTCCCAAATGGGCATGACCGCGCCACATCTGAAAAAGGAGTGCCCGTCTCTAAGCTCGCTCTGTTCTACTCTTTTTCGCTTCGCTCTTTTCCGCTACATTCTCTTATGCTCTTCACGTCGCTCTCTTCACTCTTCTCTTTGTGCAACGCTCTTCTTCTTCATTACGCTGACAAGATTCTTCAACAAACTTTATAGAGGACCTCACTCAACGCTCAAGGGATGCCTTGTGCCAGTTTGCAGTGTGATACAGAAAATACAGAGTAACGTCAAGAAATTTTCAGTAATCTTTTCTTTGTTTATTTGTGTTCATGTTTGTCGCCCAATCAAAGTTTTAATTTTACGACTGATCAAAGCAGGTGAAACTTATTTTGGCCAGAATAAGATACCACCCCTGAGATTAGTTGATAGCTGATATGTTAGTGTTATACTCTGACTTCTGAGGGCGTCGCTTCTGAGGACTTGAGGAAACAGCGAGCTACTCTCGACGCCCCCCTCACTCCGGGGATGATCCAGCCAGGCCAGCGGTCCTCTGTGAAGGGAATCCCCCGACCGATGTCACACCGTCTAAGGCCAAGAGTGGCTGACTCATCCTGGAAGGAATACCTTCCCTAACAAGCCTACCTTCAGTGACACGGGGAGGACAGGAAGCCAAGACCTGGAGAACGGAGATTGGACCCAGCGGCTTGGTTACAATAGCAACAAGAGTAAGCAAGCATAAATTACTCATTTTTCAGAAGCTGATGCCTAATTAAGTCTCTTGATAAATGTTTACATTAATTAAATCTCATTTAGCAACACATTAGTCACAAGCCTTATCGCCTAGCATATCTTTAAATTAGAATCGGTTTCACCTGCATTGATGTCATGAAATTTTGAGATTGTGCTATATTAATTAAATATTGTCTTTTCTCTTCATAAAATATTTCCATTATTTGAAATAACAGTGTGTGGAGTTTGTTCATTAAGAGTCTGAAAATCCTGAAGAACTCATGTAGCGGTGACAGTATTCACTCTCTAATTAATTGTTAAGGTTTTGCCATTTAAGTCAATCCTAATAATAACAATTATTATCATTAGTCAAACCATTATTAATCAGAACGAGTTCGAATAAGGTTAAGCCGCTACAGTGTAAATAAACTCCAGTCAACGCCGAACTCCAGTCTCCTGACTCTTCAATGCTGAATATCTAACAACGTCAACCTTCCATTCTCTTGAAATTAGCAATCTCTTTGAACCATTCCAGTCCGGATTCCATCCCTTCCACAGCACTGAAACTGCCTTAATGGCAGATTCTGGCTCTCTCTGTATCCTATTACTATTAGATCTGAGTGCAGCATTCGGCACAGTACGCCACCCCATTCTTCTATCCAGGCTGCAGAGCTGGGCGTTGATGGTTCCGCACTGGATTGGTTCACATCCTATCTAACTGACAGAAAACAGTTCATTACCCTTTCTGCTCACACTTCTTGCACTTCTCCTGTTACTCAAGGGGTACCTCAAGGATCAGTTCTTGGGCCCCTTCTTTTCATTGTATACATGCTTCCCCTTGGACATATCTTGCATCATTTTAATCTCAACTTTCACTGTTATGCAGATGACATCCAGATTTATTTTCGTATTAAATCCATTAATAACCCCCTCTTGACCAGTTAGAAACCTGTCTATCAGAAATCAGGAAATGGATGAATCACATCGTTGTTAAACAGTAACAAGGCTGAACTCTTGCTAATCTGTTCCAAATCAATCCTCAAAAAAGTTGGTTCCCTTTCTCTCTCTATTGATAATTCAAGTGTATCTCCTTCTTTCCTGGTTCATAAACTGGGTGTCATTCTCGACTCAACTCTTTCACTTGGTGCTCACATCAGTTCTATAATCAAAACATCTTATTTTCATCTGTGTATTATTGCCAAAATCAGGCCATCTCTTTCTCAATCTGCTGCTGAAATCCTTATTCATGCCTTCAGCTCCACCCGTTTAGACTACTGCAACTCTCTTCTCTTTGGCATCACCTCTTGCTCTTTCCACAGACCTCAGATTGTCCAGAATTCTGCTCCCCGCCTTCTCACTCGCACTTGCTCTCACCAACACATCACACCTGTTCTTTAACATCTTCACTGGCTTCCCATAAAGTACCGTATTCAATTCAAAATACTTCTTCTCACATACAAAGCTCTGAATAACCTTGCTCCTTCATACCAGTCTGCTCTTCTGCATCCCTACAGACCCATGCGAACACTCAGGTCTTCCTCAGCCGGGCTGCTCACTGTCCCTCCTTCCAACCGTCATGGTGATCGCGCTTTCTCTACATCTGCTCCACGACTCTGGAACTCTCTTCCCCCTTCAGTCCAACATTCTCCAACTCTCTATATATTCAAATCAAACCTCAGATAATATATTTTCTCCCTTGCTTATAATACTCCTCAAATTTAATCTTTTCAAGCTTGTACTGTTTGTTAATGTTTTGTATTCTGTATTTGCTCTGTTTTGTATGTCTTTGAATGTGTTCTATGTATTAACTATTGTAAGCGTCTTTGGGTTCTTGAAAAGCACTATATAAATGTAAAGTATTATTATTATTCAAAATTCCGACATTTTTCCCTGTCAGATTTGGAGAACCATTGGTTGTAACACCTGCCAGTCTGTCCCATTTCAGTCCCAGTTTGTCCAAGCTTGCAATTACCTCTGTGAACAAATCACTCTCAGTCATTGTACCTTTCATTGAACAAATTGCTGCCAGCTCCTCCATAATTTCAAAGTCTTTTGTCATTCCACGTACAAAGATGAGCAACTTCACAGTGTCATGGACATCGCAGCTCTCATCCAGAGCCAAAGAGAAAAATCAAAACTGTCTGCTGTCTTTTGCAGCTGTAGCTCCAGATTTTCTGCAATTTCTCACTATGGCTCACCATGAGAGGCACACATTCGCAAATGCTTTTTTTTTCCCAGGGCAGATTAGCGGAGCAATGTTTACGAAACACTCTGTACAGAATTCCCCTTCAGAGAAAGGCTCATGGTTTTTTGCAGTTTTGTGGGAAATCACAAAGCTGGTTTTGACAGCTGCTTCCCTGGATGTGTGAAGCTTGGTAAACAACCTTGTTGCTTTTGCAGTTTAGCTAGAGAGCTTCCAGTGTCCATGTTTGCTCTTCATCAGTGAAGTTCTTGTATTTCTCTGCATGTTTAGTCTCATAATAATGATTCAAGTTGTAACCCTTAAGCACAGTGACCATTTCTCGACAAACAAAGCACACAGTTTTGCCTTTGACATTAGCAAAATACTTAGAATTCCATATATTGGTAAAAACCCTACATTCTGTATCAACCTTTCTTATTTATCATGTGTGAGTGTATACGCTCACTCGTGCAAGAATATATGATTTTATGTAACCTGGAAAAAGCAGACCCTTCAAAATGAAAGCAGTTCAGTTTGTGCATAATGTACCATTATTTATGTTTAATTCCTAGGTGGAGGTGGCTACCTGATGACCCCTGTGAAGAGCTAGTGATGTAGTGGATGGTTTGGGTACTCATGAGATGGGCTCAGTGAGTAACTGTTGTTGTTAAGGGTAGCTGGTTGCTGACAGGATGACTTACCCTGTTTATGATTAGAATTACCACTGACCTCACGAGGGGATGGTGGGGTGCAGCCAATGAGCTGGATGTGCCCTGGGGGCCGTACAATGCCCAGATCTGCACTTAACAGAATTTCAAAAGACGGATACATTTTCACTGTAATCAATGTATTGATGTCACTATCAGTTTCTGATCGAACATATTTCTAACTTTGGATAATGAAAGAACATTTGGGAACTTTAAACTTTCACTAAGCACTGAGTTAATAATAGGTTTATAAAGATCCAAAAATGAACAGTCACAGATCTTTTTAAAGCTTTATTTTTATAAATGAATATAGCATTAAAAAGCATAAAAAAGAAATTTCAAAATTAAAAAAAATTAGAGCAGGAACAAGAAGCAACAAAATGTAAGAGTGTATATGTAGAGAGTGTAACTCTGTACTGAGCTGCTCCAGAAGCTGATGTGAAGATCTGAGCATTAATCAGAGACATGTTTGAACACACTGAAGATGAAGAGGAGCTCTATCAGCTCCAACACAGGTGTAGACCCTCACTGTCCAGTGCACTGATCTATCTTCAGTGTTTCACTGACAGTAGTCTGGCCTCCTTTGGTGGCCTCACAGGTCACTGTCTTCTTCATCCACTCGTCCTCCTGGAGGGTCAGGGTGCTGCTCCAGCTGTAGAGGCCAGAGTCCTTCTGCAGAAGCCCAGGACTCTGACTAAACCCAGAGGTCAGAGGGTTTCCACCCACCTTCCAGCTCAGCTTCCAGTCTGAGGGGAAGCCCTTGTTGGCCAAACACCAGTGTGGTCTCCCTCTGCCCCAGACTGGAGGGGGGTAGGACTGTGAGGGTGGGGCGGGTCGGAGCTAAGACACACACACACACACAGTTTCATTTCCCTTATTTCTAACACAGCACAAATGACTTCAGTGATGCAGTAAAAATCACACTCTAATTACAACCTTCAACTCAACCACTTTCACATATAAACTCATATTTACAATTACATTCAGAGGAGGAGTTCAGTTTCATTAAATATTACAGAGTTTTCACTTACAAACATCTACAGAACATTATGATTTCACCAGGCGTCCCCAAACATTTGCATATAACTGTTTTTCTAACAGAGCAGAACTGAGTTCAGTGAAGCATTAAAATAACGCTCTAATTATAACCTTAAACTGAACCGCTTCAAATATGAACTAATATTTACAATTACATTAATAGATACATTTCATTCAGAATACTTTTAAAACTATTTCTTTCATTTAATTCATTATAATTGTAACATTACACACATCCCATGATGTGAAAGTTTAAAACATGATTTGATTTCCTCCAAAACAGTAAATAATCAATAACTAAATCAAGCTGCAGTCTCCATGTACTACGTCTTCAAAGCTTTAGAACAGAAAACACTGCTCATAATAACCTCCACATTGTGGCGTCCAGATGGAGACAGAACGGCTCTAATCACCCAACACTGACTCTACAATCCAGCTTTACATTTGATCTTTTTAAAAAGAAATGTCATCACTGAACACTTCACAGGAAACCTTTAGGAAATATTTGTATTTTAAAGAAAAGAAATCCAGTTCAGAAACAGGAGCTGGTGGTGAAACCTAAAGCTCCACACTCTCCACACATCAGAGCAGTTCTAATTAAATACATTCACATTTGGATTATCATTTATTCAGATCATCAAGTGCATCTCTACTGTTGTCCAGAATCATTTTAATTAAAGATTCCTTTTGAATAAAGAGTAAAAGTGGACTTACTTCCAACATCCAGTTTTGTTCCTCCACCAAAAGTCCTCCACAGTGATACAAACTCGTTTACTAGCTGTACAAAAACCTCCTGCTCTAAACACACCGCTCTCTACAGCCTTTACACACACTATTTCTGAACTAGAACACAAAATTAATGGATTCTGCAGCTATTAACCCCCTGGAGTCTGAGGGGTTTTCAGACACTCTGGTGTAGTCTGACATGCCTTGATTGTTTTACAAATTGTACGCATCTGAAATTATTTTTTCTCAAAGTGTTACACATGCATTTTTCAGAACTATCTCTGCAACAACAATGTTGAATCAGTAAGAGTGTCATACATCTATATTTTGATTAAATTTACTCTAAACTTAGACTTTCCAAAAACCTATTTTCAGAAGTGCTGATATACTGTGAAAAAACACATTCTAAACATTTCTCACCAGGACCTTTGAGGTCAAAACTTTGTGAACACGGGTCTTGGCAACACACTACTGATTCTACTTTTCATAAATTGTATGTAATTTTATACTTAGGGCATAACAAATGTGAGGTGACACAGTTTTTCTCAGTCACTGGTTCCTACATTGCATATGCATGAAGATGGGCGCGAAAACCAAGGTGCGAGGTCCCCACCCCACTGCCTAATGAATGGCCCATTAGCTGTCACCGCCACAGCTGTCAAAAGAGAAGAGACCAGAGGCAGATGGTCACAGTTTATTTAAAAAAAAAAAAAAAAAAAAAAAAAAAAAAAAAAAAAAACTTAACAAGCAATAAAAACAAAAAAAAAATAAATAAATAACTGGCAAAATAAATGTAAAGATAGTGATAATATACTAAAGATAGTCATACTGAGATACATATCCTTGTGTGTATATATGTATGAGTCAGTTCAACAAAAGATGCCAGTCTCTAAAACAGTTTCTGTCTGGCTGCATGCAAAGGTAGACATCACACTGTTCACACTTCCATGGAGTTTTTGTTTGCTTTTCCCTGTGCTTCCTGCAGTATGCACAGGTCTTTCGGCCAGCAGTAGCTTTCATACTTTGGTTAGTGACATCACTCCCAGGAATCGGCAAATTAAGACCACTGGCTGGTTTTGCAGGGGGCTCATTTTCCATACCACACAGCTGTTCAACAAGCTCTTGCATGAATGCCTTGTGGGTTAGGCTGTCCTGCTGCATAAGCTGTTTGTGGAGAATGTAGGCATTGGTAGCAGCAATGTCGAAGTGAAGAAACAATTTTCTGTACCACTTTAGTATTTGTGCTGAGTTGTGTAATACTGGATCAGCTGGTCTGACAAATCCACACCTCCCATGAACTTGTTGTATTCAATCAATGGTGTTGGGCATGGAAAGAACTCTGTGGTCCAGATTCCCAGTTTGGATTTTACTCTCCTTTGAACTGTATCCCCTTTAAAAGCTGTGTGGATGGTAGAGCAAATTGCTACCTCTCGCATGTCCATCCACTTCACAAAGAGAAGATGACCATCTCTTATCCAGCGGAAAGTTCCTCTTGGTGACTTCTTTGTTAGGGCATTGACAGTAGTATGAGGGCAGTCTTTCCTGGACTCTCTATGTTCCACAAGCACCAAACTTACAGGCATACAAGTCTTTAAAAAGCTTTGGGGATATTGGGAATAACCGTTCCAGGATATTGACCGGTACCTGTCCCTTGACATCACTTTTGATGGGAAAAGGATGGAGAAGATATTGCTTTTACACCAGAAGTCAGAGATGTGCTTCAAATTGACCATGGACATGTAGATTATGAGTCCAATGTACTTGTAAAATTCAGCAACGTCAACGTCCAGCCATCTGTATTTTGCACCTCTTGCAATGTTCTTTGCAGCTTGCTTGTTTGTGTTCCGGCAGAGGACTTCCACAGCATCCTTTGGAAAGAACAACTTGAAGAGAGATAGGGGTGTGTAGCAATCCCCTTTCCTCAGTTGAACACCAGGCTCCCTTGCAGGAAAAAAGCGCAGTGGTGGTGGACAGACATCCTCAACTACTTCATTTTCCCATGATGGTGGCTGTACACTGAAAAACAATAAATGTGAAATGTACAATGTGATATAACAAATCTGCTCTAAAACCTGTTTATACTTGTTTCTGTCAACAACAGTGTGACAGAACGGACAATACATGACTACTAGATAAATATTTTTGTTCCCCTGTTATTCCTCATAGCCCTTTCTGTCCCCGTTTTATCTCCCAGTAGCCCACACATACATTATACTTTTTATAATTGTACATCCATATTGCTAGCTTGGTAAACAATCTCACACTTTCAGTTAAAATATACTACTGAGTTGTAAAACAGATATTTCGTACTTACATAGGACTTACTGCACCTTCCTGTTCAAAAAAAGACCCAAACTGAGTTTTAGGTGTCCTTAAATAATGCCTGAGCAAATTCAGACCTGCCTGTTGGAGTCAGGTTGGGTTGGTCCATTTGGGTGGGGGGGTTGTATGATTGGAAATATTTTTTCTTTTATTTTCATTTTAGATTTAACCTTGTTCATGATGTGTGTTTGTAGTTTGATTAGTATCAAGTAGTCACTTTTTGAACAAGGGGTTTGCAGAGTACAATTGCATGTTGTTTTTTTTTTTTTTTTTTTTTTTTTTGTATTATCCTTTGATTGTAGCTGTCTCCCCCTGTAGAAGAGGAGGAGTGGTACATACTGAATTATTTAAGCCACTAGGAGTCTATATAAGGACTCATTTTGAGGACAGAAGGGGGAGCAAAGGTTGGAGAGTTGCCTGATTAGTTGTGCCAAGAAATTGTCTTTATATTGGAAGAGAAAAGATAGTTGCCTCTAATCCCCTGTATGTAATTTGTAACTAGTTTTTTATTTTATTTGTATTTTTTTACATTTCACTAAATAAAGCACCCTTGCACTGAAGGTGCTATTGTGGTTTGCCGTCAATTAATAAATGTATAGTTATTTATTTTAATAACCCATAACCTTGTTGAGACACACTACCCTCACCAGTGAGCAAGGTGTGACAAACAGATTTACATGATAGTTACTGTTAAAGCTCAGTGTGGTTTATACACTCTAGATCCATTCTTGAGTCATTTTATTCTTCAGGACTTCAATGTGCAGTGGAGCTGCAGTGTGTGTGTGTGTGTTCAGGGTTGTGTAGGACACAGCTTTTGTATTGTAAGGACACTAAACTTTATAATGACTGTACAGAAGTAATTCAGTGTATGTTCATCTCAGTCAATGTGAATAGAGTTTGACAAAATTGCAATCTCAAATGATTTCTATTTCTGAAACTATATTTCAGGCCATACATTTTACACACCACTTCCACTTAGCAATGATATCTGTGGTCGATGGTCTCTAAACCTGTGTTAGTCTGTTCATGAGGAAGGACCCCTATCCTAGTGCTAGAATGAGTACACTGACACTTGACCTAAGGCATGGCACAGGGAGTTTGAACTGAAAAACTAAACTCATGGACAATGTAATTTTACAAATCTGTTATTGCCATCAGTGTATGTTAATGCAGTTTAGTTAAACATTTGATTACAGGGCAAAATTAAACCTGAGAATATAAAACCACCGCTCACAGCACAATCAATGAGGTTGGAGGAGGTCAGAGTGGAGATACAAGACACTAGACCAGGGGTGGGCCATTAATCTTCCCAATGGGCCACATGAGAATCTGTTGTGAAGGTCCGGATCAATAGGTCGAACAAAACTTTGCTTAAAACTTCACTACCACAATAACTATTCATTCATTCATTCATTATCTGTAACCGCTTATCCAGTTCAGGGTCGTGGGGGGTCCAGAGCCTACCTGGAATCATTGGGCGCAAGGCGGGAATACACCCTGGAGGGGGCGCCAGTCCTTCACAGGGCTACACAGACACACACACATTCACTCACACCTACGGACACTTTTGAGTCGCCAATCCACCTACCACAATAACTAGAGCCAGAAAAAGGTAAAACACAGTTTAATATAAGAGGCTGTGCAGCACCAGTGTCTCTTAAAATCTGAATAGACTGTTTATCTCCCGTATCACTAAAAGAAACAAACCCAGAAAAAGTAAACGGTTTAAACAGCGTTTCTACCGAGGGCTGTTCAAACGAACCGTCACTATCAGGGGTCTGCAACAAACTAACAGTGTTAACTTTCTTTGGAGCTAAAGTGCGGGTTTCTTTACATTTTAAAATGGGACAAGCAGCAATTAAATGACCAACAGCATGGCAATAGAAACATTCTCTATTTTCAGAAACAGAAACATTAGACTGGGAGGAACTAACACCAGGTTGTGAAGTGGGGGTGCGGCGAGACATGTGACGCTGAGAACTCGGGAAAAAGTTTGTTTTGTGTGTGAGAATGAATTCATCAGATAAAGTAGCGGCAACAGACAGATTCATTCATCAAACTACAAGTTTATCCAGAAGATTGTTTTTAAAATTTTCCAGGAGCACCAACTCCTTAAGCTGCTTGAATGTCGTAACATTACTAGCCGCACACCATCTATCAAACAACAGAGACTTTTCTCTGGCAAATTCTACTTACGTCTGGCTGGGGGTTTTTGTAAGACGTCTGAAATTCTGCCTGTAGGCTTCTGGAACCAACTCATACGCCCGAAGAATAGTACTTTTCACGACGTCATAATCCAAGCTCTGCTCCAGCAACAGAGACAAGAAACCTCCTGAGCCTTGCCCACTAACTTACACTGAAGCAGCAGAGACCACAAGCCTTTAGGCCAACTAAGAGTGGTAGCAATCCGCTCAAAATTCTGAAAATAAGCGTCCACCTCATTTTCCCTGAAAGCAGGAACCAGACCGATCTGCCGACTCACATCAAAATCCCACGCTGTACTAATGGCCGATGGGCGAGCTGGAGAGTGGAGCTTAGGAACCGGTGGTGTGGTCTGTGCCTGAACACGGCCTCCGCCGCGTCCGTACTCCAAGCTGGACTTAAAGCAACACCCGGAGAACCCCACCTCTCAGGCAAAATTCCCCTGCTAACTAACTGGGTCTCCAAGGCCTCCTTAATCTCCCGTTTTGGAGCAGAGCGAGAGACACTAACAGAAAAGAAATCCACTATCAAAAGCAGATCGACAACATGACACGAATCAAACACCTCCAAAGTGGGGCAAAGAGCAAGCTGTTACTGATTAGAGATGAATTAGTCAGTGACAATATGAGGTATTTTGAAAATGGCAACATCAAATCACTATTTAATAAACACTCAAGAAACATTGTGGAAAAAAAAAATGTCTTACTACCTCTTTTGCTGTTTTTCAGTTCATTTTCATCTTGTTCAGTGAGAGGTATCTAGTCTGCTTTGGGCTCTGTATCTGGATTTGTTCAACTTCATCACTGAGAATGTTTGTTCACATATGTAGGTAGATCCAAAGAGAACCAGCATCTTCTGAGGATGCATTTAGTTCATTCATTCGTGCAGTCATATCAACATTAAATGCAAGATCTGCAATCCAGTCTGCACCTGAGGGCTCTGGGATGTCTTTGCCTTTCTTGTCACAAAACTTTGTGCATTTACCTCTGTGAACACATCACTGTTAATTGTTGTCCCTTTCATTGACCAAATTGCTGCCAGCTCCTCCGTAATCTCAAAGTCTTTTGTGATTTCATGTATGAAGATGAGTAACTGCACAGTGTCATGGACATCATAGCTCTGGTCCAGAGCCAAAGAGAAAAAGTCAAACTGTTTGATTTCTTTTGCAGCTGTAGCTCCAGATTTTCTGCAATTTCCTCAGTCTTTCTCGCTATGGCTCACCTTCAGAGGGACACATTCTCAAATGCTTCTTTTATCTCAGGGCAGATTAGCGGAGCAATGTTCACCAATAAACTCTTTAACAAATTCCCCATCAGAGGAAATCAGTAAAATACTTTGAACTCCATGTATTCTTAAAAACCTTACATTCTGTATCATTGTTTATTATGGTTCATTTTCAAGATTTACCATAATTATAAATTCTTTGTTTCATGTCTAGACAAAGACAGTCAAGGAATTAATGAACAAAAATGGTTGGTTATTGATAAAATTGCTTTATTTTGAGAACACATCAACAATTTATTTGAAATAATGAACATTGAAAAGTGAAATTAATACAGCTGAAAAATTAAAAAAGTAATAAACAGTACAGGACTGTATTTACTGAGACACTAACTCTTCAGACTGTATCATGTCAGAAGTTGATGTGAAGATCTGAGCATTAATCAGAGACATGTTTGAACACACTGAAGATGAAGAGGAGCTCTATCAGCTCCAACACAGGTGTGGACCCTCACTGTCCAGTGCACTGATCTCTCTTCAGTGTTTCACTGACAGTAGTCTGGCCTCCTTTGGTGGCCTCACAGGTCACTGTCTTCTTCATCCACTCGTCCTCCTGGAGGGTCAGGGTGCTGCTCCAGCTGTAGAGGCCAGTGTCCTTCTGCAGAAGCCCAGGACTCTGACTAAACCCAGAGGTCAGAGGGTTTCCACCCACCTTCCAGCTCAGCTTCCAGTCTGAGGGGAAGCCCTTGTTGGCCAAACACACCAGTGTGGTCTCCTTCTGCCCCAGACTGGAGGAGGGCAGGACTGTGAGGGTGGGGCGGGTCGGAGCTAGGACACACACACACACACACACACACACACACACACAGTGTCATTTCCCTTATTTCTAACACAGCACAAATGACTTCAGTGATGCAGTAAAAATCACACTCTAATTACAACCTTAAACTCAACCACTTTCACATATAAACTCATATTTACAATTACATTCAGAGGAGGATTTCAGTTTCATTAAATATTAAAGAGTTTTCACTTACAAACATCTACAGAACATTATGATTTCACCAGGCGTCCCCAAACATTTGCATATAACTTTTTCTAACTGTTTTTCTAACAGAGCAGAACTGAGTTCAGTGAAGCATTAAAATAACGCTCTAATTATAACCTTAAACTGAACCGCTTCAAATATGAACTAATATTTACAATTACATTAATAGATACATTTCATTCAAAATACTTTTAAAACTATTTCTTTCATTTAATTCATTATAATTGTAACATTACACACATCCCATGATGTGAAAGTTTAAAACATGATTTGATTTCCTCCAAAACAGTGAATAATCAATAACTAAATCAAGCTGCAGTCTCCATGTACTACGTCTTCAAAGCTTTAGAACAGAAAACACTGCTCATAATAACCTCCACATTGTGGCGTCCAGATGGAGACAGAACGGCTCTAATCACCCAACACTGACTCTACAATCCAGCTTTACATTTGATCTTTTTAAAAAGAAATGTCATCACTGAACACTTCACAGGAAACCTTTAGGAAATATTTGTATTTTAAAGAAAAGAAATCCAGTTCAGAAACAGGAGCTGGTGGTGAAACCTAAAGCTCCACACTCTCCACACTTCAGAGCAGTTCTAATTAAATACATTCACATTTGGATTATCATTTATTCAGAAGATCATCAAGTGCATCTCTACTGTTGTCCAGAATCATTTTAATTAAAGATTCCTTTTGAATAAAAAGTAAAAATGGACTTACTTCCAACATCCAGTTTTGTTCCTCCACCAAAAGTGTACCACAGTGATACAAACTCGTTTACTGGCCGTACAAAAACCTCCTGCTCTAAACACACCACTCTCTTCAGCCTTTACACACACTATTTCTGAACTAGAACACAATATTAATGGATTCTGCAGCTATTAATAATGGAAAACACTCCCAAACTGTAGAAGCTACAGATTCTCAACAAGGATTATTTTATAAACATTAAAATATCTAAACCCAGGACACACTTTGTTCTTTTGTATTTCCACAACAGACAAACACTTGATATAAAAGTATATAACTACATGTAGAAACATGTTTTCATCTCAGATTCCAATTACAATCACAGATACAATCATATCAACTAATATTAAAACCAGATCCAATTAATGACAATAATAAAAACATGCTCCACTCTCTGTGTTGGTGATTATATGTTCACTTTCATCAGAAGTGTTCATAAATAATTCAATCAGTAAAAATTAGAGCTGCTGTTGAAAACTGTTCAACATTCATTAATAGTTTAAAAGATTCTTACTGTTATCATTGTGTTTCCTCCACTCAAAAGTCCTCCAGCCCTGATCCAGACAGATGGAGCCGCAGTAGCAGCTGCAGAAAACCTCAAATGAAAGGCAGAGACAGTTAGAGTTTAGGATTTTAAACATGAGACTCCACACTGAGCAGAAATGTTTGATCAAACAATATCAAATAAATATGATGATCTTTCCTCAGTGTTGTTAGAAAGATGATTTCCATAGAGAGGGTCCACTTTGCATCATGAGCCCATGCTTCAGTGCTCTGCTAGTGTTTATAGTCCTGTGAGTTTAACACTTCATGACTGAGAGCTGCTGCCCCACAAACTTCACCCACAGCAACCATGACTTTGGTCTCCATCTTCATCTGGACACTGGCGCTCTGGACGAGAGGTAACACACATGTTTTCTGGAGATATTATATGTCTAATATGAGGATAATAGTTGTAATTTTAATCTGTCTTTTGATTTCATTTCATTTCATTCACACACATTTATGTTTGTGTCTGATATAAAACTTGCAATTTTATTACAGTGAACACAAATACAAATAATTTGTAGTGATAAAAATAAGTACATCTGAGTACATATTATTCGACAAGGAAATATAATTAATCGCTATTGTCCAATTATCGTCTTTGGGTTCCTGAAAAATACTTTATTATTATTATTATTATTATTATTATTATTATTATTATTATTAATATTATTATTAATATTATTATTAATATAATAATTTATTTATTCTATTTTTATTTACTCTTTCATTAAGGATCCAATGGTCAGGTGACTGTTACTCAGACTCCAGACGTGAAAACTGTTTCTACAGGACAATCAGTCACCGTCAACTGTAGAACCAGTAGCAGAGTTTATAATGGTGACTGTATGGCCTGGTATCAGCAGAAACCTGGAGAATCTCCTAAACTCCTGATCTACTGGGCTAACAGTAGACCGTCAGATATTTCAGATCGTTTCAGTGGCAGTGGATCTGGATCTGACTTCACTCTCACCATCAGTAACGTCCAGACTGAAGATGCAGGAGATTATTACTGTCAGAGTTATCATGAGATCAGTGGTAGCAATGTGTTCACACAGTGAAATAGAGTCGTACAAAAACCTCCCTCAGTCAGAGACTGCACAGAGACTGCACTGCTACAGCTGCACCCTACTGCAGGTGCTGAGGGGGAGGATGATACACACAATAACACACTCTGTGGAGGAGAGACACACACCTCACTAACACACACCTCCACACACAATAACACACTCTGTGGAGGAGAGACACACACCTCACTACCACACACCTCCACACACAATAACACACTCTGTGGAGGAGAGACACACACCTCACTAACACACACCTCCACACACACAATAACACACTCTGTGGAGGAGAGACACACACACCTCATTAACACACACCTCCACACACAATAACACACTCTGTTGAGGAGATACACACCTCACTAACACACACCTCCACACACAATAACACACTCTGTGGAGGAGAGACACACACCTCACTAACACACACCTCCACACACACAATAACACACTCTGTGGAGGAGAGACACACACACCTCACTAACACACACCTCCACACACACAATAACACACTCTGTGGAGGAGAGACACACACACCTCACTAACACACACCTCCACACACAATAACACACTCTGTGGAGGAGATACACACCTCACTAACACACACCTCCACACACAATAACACACTCTTTAGAGGAGAGAAACACACCTCACTAACACACACCTCCACACACAATAACACACTCTGTGGAGGAGAGACACACACACCTCACTAACACACACATTGTACACACTGTGTGTGTGTGTGTGTGTGTGTGTTTGTGTGTGCGTGAGTGGGGCTGTGTGCCCATCTCCCAGGATTATTTCTAATTTCTGAAGGTCTGTCTGTATAGTGTTCTCTTGTTATTCTGAATGTCTGACCCTGAAGGAGGAAGTGCATCTGTGTCTCCACCTCTACACTCTCACGGTGACCACACACTCTCTCCTATCTTGTCCAGGTACTTGGTCAGGATCCATTTCTGCTGTGGGTCTCTGACACTCTCTCTTTCTCTCACTCTCTACACTGAGTGATAAAAAGGACCACAACATAACATTATATCATTATGAAGACCTCCTTGTTTAATCATTCACCGTTCATTAACTCAGCTCCACTGACCACAGGAGCAGTTTGTAGTTCTATTGTTATACACTGGAGTCCACCTCTTGATCTACATACTTTGATTGCTCTCTTTCACCCCAATGATCAATGGTCAGTACCCACACAGGGCATGTATGATTTGGGTGGTGGAGGTTTTAAATGCTGCAGTGTCAGTGCTGGAATAAGAATAGTCCACCAACCAAGAACATCCAGCCAGCAGCATCTTGTGTCCACTGATGAAGGACTAGAGCATGACCAACACACACTGTGCAGCAGCAGATGAGCTACTGTCTCTGACTTTACAACGCCAATGTGGACCAACAAGGTGTGTGTTTAACAAAGCGGACAGTGAGTGGACACCGTGATTTAAAACTCCAGCATCACTGCTTTGTATGATCCACTCGTTTCACATTCATGATTCACACTCACAATAACCTCCAATTTATTCTGCTCCACTCTCTGCTTCTCAGCAAATGCTGAAGGAGGGGCCCACATAGAGATCACACTCAGAAATGCTGCATATAAGAAAATACCCAATAACATTGCAAAGGTGAATGAGGCCTTGTACTTGCATATGTAAGCACAATTTACACACAGACTGTGAGGAGCCCGTAAATCACAGCTTGTGGGCTACATTATGATGTGTTTCTCTGAGACTGAAATACATCGAGTGCAAACTAATACATTCATCTTGGACCTTACACATGATCTGTTCCTATAAACTTCTCAACTCTAACAGCAGCAGTACCATGTTCTAAAATTAAAAACCATGTCTGTTATCTCTAAACTAAACTCTGACACAGCAACAGGACACTTCATCTGTGTTTGGTTATTTCTACCCACTCTGAGCCAGTCTTGGACAGACATTTTGATCTGACCCCATCTCTCAGATTATTCTCTAAGATTCACTCAGAGCTGTTTTAAGCTTTATCTTGGATACTGAAGGCTTTTCATATTCTGTAACATTGCTGTAACACAGTGGTGTCACCACGAAAGACTTGATCACCACCTGCTGAACAATGATTAACAAATGAAACACTAGGACTATGACACTGTGACAGTTCTCATCAGCACTAAGGAACTGAAACAAGCTCCAAACAACTGAACTCTACACAGCATTTTACACACACCAGTAAAGAGAGAGAGAGAGAGAGAGAGAGAGAGAAGGAGAGAGAGAGATGAGAGAGAGAGAGAGAGAGAGAGAAAGAGAGAGAGAGAGAGAGATAGAGAGAGATGAGAGAAGAGAGAGAGATAGAGAGAGAGAGAGAGATGGAGAGAGAGAGAGAGAGAGAGAGAGAGAGAGAGAAAGAGAGAGCAGTGAGGTGAAACTCAGATTTACATGAACAGTCATGAGTCGTCCTCTTTCTCCCAGAATAGAGCAGCACCTTCACCAGATGTTCAGCTTCATTTAGTCAACTTGTCCGACTTGAGGGTTCTCAGACTTATGTAACAGTAAAACCATGAGCCATATGAGTCAACTCAGGTCAAATGTATTTTAATATTCAGGTCCAATGACACAGTTTACAGTACACAGTGAAACGACACAACTTTCCTCCAGGACCGACAAACACAGAACATCTCACACAGGGCTAAAGTTGCACGAGGGCAACATGTGCAACAATGCTAGATGCTAGAGGATTGCCTCATGACAATCATCTGGAACACTTCATGATGATGGGAGTGAGTGCATTGGACAGTATTCACTGAGGCAGGACACAGGAGACATCTTTGACACGAGGATGATGGTGGTTGGTTTGAAGCACATTGGGATGATGGCGCTGCTCTGGGAGGTGTTGAAGATGTCAGTGATGATATGTTAGCTGGTCTGCACATCCTCTGAACACTCAGCCATGAATGTAGTCTGCTCAGCAGCTTTTCCTGGGTTCATTTTACATAGAGTTTTCCTCACATTAACTCTTCATTGGGAGGAGGGGTGGTCTTCCTCAGCATTGTGTCGTTCTGCACCTCAAACATGCGTAGAATTTGTTCAGCGCATTGGGAAGGGAAGACTCAATGTCCAGATGGAGACAGAACTGCTCTAAGAATCTGTAGCTTCTACAGTGTGGGAGTGTTTTCCATTATTAACAGCTGCAGAATCCATTAATATTGTGTTATAGTTCAGAAATAGTTTGTGTAAAGAGTGAAGTGAGCTGTGTTTAGAGCAGGCTTTTGTATTAAATGTAAAGCTGGATTGTAGAGTCAGTGTTGGGTGATTAGACATGCATTATAGTTTAACTCATAACAGCCCAGACCCAGTTCACCATAAAGTCAAATTGTGAGAAATATAAAACAGGCCAAAGAAACAACATAGAACATTTTTTTTAACATTCTTTCTGTAATTGTAATTAATTTTGGGTTGGAATCGCAACATAACAAACATCACAGCAACCATTTTCTAAACTTGTATTTTCACATTTTGTCCTGAAAAGTGATCCGAGCGGGTCGTACAGTATGTAACACAGGACAGGTGACTAAAGCAGTTCAAATGTTAAAAGGTTTGGAACACACCTTTTATAAACACAGGTATGTTTTAAAATAAGCATTTCTATGTATTCACCAGTCACACCGTCATTCTATAAATGAGGTCAAACCAAAACAAATTCACACACTGTCACATGACTGCATTCAGGATGCTCAGTAAATGTCACTTAGGGACGTCATGATTTAAAGTGAAGGATAAAGCTGTGTAGGGAATTTTCCAGACCTCATTAAGTGTTTGTGACACATTTGTCACCATGGGTTCTTACGGGCTACAAGATTTGGTAACACTATTTCTAAGGTTCGCTTCTTAACAGTTAATTAACATTTAACAAGCAGGTAACTCACTAATGACAAAGAAATAACCAAAACCAAGAGTAACACATCTGTTGTAAGCACTTACACATTTGTAAAATGCTATGTGTTTATTTAATGTATTTTAAGATTGCTTAAATAGGTTATTAACTGTTTATATATTATATTATTATTATAATGTCCTAAACATTTATGCTGTAATTCAGTTCAAAGCAGACCTCAACTGTCTGGATATGACATGCTGATCCTACAATATAAACAGGTTAAAATATTTAAATCCAGACTGGTCTAATGCGGTAGTCATTGCTGGTAAATGAACTCATCTGCCGTACTTGTACATGGTAGGATTAGTGTATATTCAGGCGTCCTGTTGATCAGAAGTCACTATAAACCAGTAATACATTTACAAAGAGCAGGTCAGGATGGAACTTCATCACTGCATTTTTGTTATGAATTCTAGCATTAATAAGCACTTCCTAAGGGTACGTCTGTAGTTATAAAGGGTGAATTAGTAACACTGTAGATATGGTCCTGCAGGTTCCTTAATAAATACTTTATTAATATATGCTACTCATTATGAACTACTTCCACAACATTAAATACTTGTAATAGAGAATGTGTACATTCTACTTTAGTTTTACAATTGCTAAATAAAGACTTTCAGTCCAATATCCAGTGAAATGTTACACCATGAAGGTAAAAGAAACTGTAAACACACAGTGCTCCTTGATATCTACAATAATAGTGAACATTCCTTGCTGCTTAAAAACTATAACTGTAATAAAGTGATTACTCTGAATGTCTGTTAAATTAAAAGTATTCAACACATTGTATAAATACCTTTATAATGTTTGTAAATTATCTCTCATATAATATGCTAATTGTGACTATTAACTGCTTATTAATCATTAATAAACTGCTTGCTAATAGACTGTTAAGAAGCAGACCTTAAAACAAGTTTTACCAAATGTTCTTATTGTTATCATAGTTTCCTTCATCAAAATAAATATGATGATCTTTCCTCAGTGTTGTTAGAAAGATGATTTCCATAGAGAGGGTCCACTTTGCATCATGAACCCATGCTTCAGTGCTCTGCTAGTGTTTATAGTCCTGTGAGTTTAACACTTCATGACTGAGAGCTGCTGCCCCACAAACTTCACCCACAGCAACCATGACTTTGGTCTCCATCTTCATCTGGACACTGGCGCTCTGGACGAGAGGTAACATAACTGATTTTCTTTATGGATATTTGTTTCTGATATAAAACACGTAATTGTATTTAAATCTTATGATTTGCAGTTACAGTGAACACATGTACATATAAAGTTAAATAAATACAAGCAAAATAAATAGTAATAATAATAACAATCATATAAATCATTAATTAATTAAAACACCTGAGCACATTTTGAATAATTTGACAAGTATATTTTAACATTTAAAAAAACATTTTATTTACAGTTTTCTAAGTGTATTTATTCATATTAACTCATTTATACTATTTATATTTACGCTTTCCTTTAGGATCCAGTGGTCAGGTGACTGTGACTCAGACTCCTTCAGTTAAAACTGTTTCTACAGGACAATCAGTCACCATCAACTGTAGAACCAGCCCTGCCGTGCATCGCTGGAGTAATGGAAAAGAAGGATTACATTGGTATCAGCAGAAACCTGGGGAAGCTCCTAAACTCCTGATCTACAGGGCTAACACTAGACCGTCAGGTATTTCAGATCGTTTCAGTGGCAGTGGATCTGGATCTGACTTCACTCTGACCATCAGTAACGTCCAGACTGAAGATGCAGGAGATTATTACTGTCAGAGTTACCATTACATCAGTAGCACAGATGTGTTCACACAGTGAAATAGAGTCGTACAAAAACCTCCCTCAGTCAGAGACTGCACTGCTGCAGCTGCACCCTACTGCAGGTGCTGAGGGGGAGGATGATACACACAATAACACACTCTGTGGAGGAGAGACACACACCTCACTAACACACACCTCCACACACAATAACACACTCTGTGGAGGAGAGACACACACCTCACTAACACACACCTCCACACACAATAACACACTCTGTGGAGGAGAGACACACACCTCACTAACACACACCTCCACACACAATAACACACTCTGTGGAGGAGAGACACACACCTCACTAACACACACCTTCACACACAATAACACACTCTGTGGAGGAGAGACACACACCTCACTAACACACACCTCCACACACAATAACACACTCTGTGGAGGAGAGACACACACCTCACTAACACACACCTCCACACACAATAACACACTCTGTGGAGGAGAGACACACACCTCACTAACACACACCTCCACACACACAATAACACACACTGTGGAGGAGAGACACACACCTCCACACACACAATAACACACTCTGTGGAGGAGAGACACACACCTCCACACACAATAACACACTCTGTGGAGGAGACACACACCTCACTAACACACACCTCCACACACAATAACACACTCTGTGGAGGACAGACACACACCTCAGTAACACACACCTCCACACACACACAATAACACACTCTGTGGAGAGACACACACCACAGTAACACACACCTCCACACACAATAACACACTCTGTGGAGGAGAGACACACACCTCACTAACACACACCTCCACACACAATAACACACTCTGTGGAGGAGAGACACACACCTCACTAACACACACCTCCACACACAATAACACACTCTGTGGAGGAGAGACACACACCTCACTAACACACACCTCCACACACAATAACACACTCTGTGGAGGAGAGACACACACCTCACTAACACACACCTCCACACACAATAACACACTCTGTGGAGGAGAGACACACACCTCACTAACACACACCTCCACACACAATAACACACTCTGTGGAGGAGAGACACACACCTCACTAACACACGCCTCCACACACAATAACACACTCTGTGGAGGAGAGACACACACCTCACTAACACACACCTCCACACACAATAACACACTCTGTGGAGGAGAGAAACACACCTCACTAACACACACCTCCACACACAATAACACACTCTGTGGAGGAGAGACACACACCTCACTAACACACACCTCCACACACAATAACACACTCTGTGGAGGAGAGACACACACCTCACTAACACACACCTCCACACACAATAACACACTCTGTGGAGGAGAGAAACACACCTCACTAACACACACCTCCACACACAATAACACACCCTGTGGAGGAGAGACACACACACCTCACTAACACACACCTCCACACACAATAACACACTCTGTGGAGGAGATACACACCTCACTAACACACACCTCCACACACAATAACACACTCTTTAGAGGAGAGAAACACACCTCACTAACACACACCTCCACACACAATAACACACTCTGTGGAGGAGAGACACACACACCTCACTAACACACACATTGTACACACTGTGTGTGTGTGTGTGTGTGTGTGTTTGTGTGTGCGTGAGTGGGGCTGTGTGCCCATCTCCCAGGATTATTTCTAATTTCTGAAGGTCTGTCTGTATAGTGTTCTCTTGTTATTCTGAATGTCTGACCCTGAAGGAGGAAGTGCATCTGTGTCTCCACCTCTACACTCTCACGGTGACCACACACTCTCTCCTATCTTGTCCAGGTACTTGGTCAGGATCCATTTCTGCTGTGGGTCTCTGACACTCTCTCTTTCTCTCACTCTCTACACTGAGTGATAAAAAGGACCACAACATAACATTATATCATTATGAAGACCTCCTTGTTTAATCATTCACCGTTCATTAACTCAGCTCCACTGACCACAGGAGCAGTTTGTAGTTCTATTGTTATACACTGGAGTCCACCTCTTGATCTACATACTTTGATTGCTCTCTTTCACCCCAATGATCAATGGTCAGTACCCACACAGGGCATGTATGATTTGGGTGGTGGAGGTTTTAAATGCTGCAGTGTCAGTGCTGGAATAAGAATAGTCCACCAACCAAGAACATCCAGCCAGCAGCATCTTGTGTCCACTGATGAAGGACTAGAGCATGACCAACACACACTGTGCAGCAGCAGATGAGCTACTGTCTCTGACTTTACAACGCCAATGTGGACCAACAAGGTGTGTGTTTAACAAAGCGGACAGTGAGTGGACACCGTGATTTAAAACTCCAGCATCACTGCTTTGTATGATCCACTCGTTTCACATTCATGATTTACACTCACAATAACCTCCAATTTATTCTGCTCCACTCTCTGCTTCTCAGCAAATGCTGAAGGAGGGACCCACATAGAGATCACACTCAGAAATGCTGCATATAAGAAAATACCCAATAACATTGCAAAGGTGAATGAGGCCTTGTACTTGCATATGTAAGCACAATTTACACACAGACTGTGAGGAGCCCGTAAATCACAGCTTGTGGCTACATTATGATGTGTTTCTCTGAGACTGAAATACATCAGTGCAAACTAATACATTCATCATGGACCTTACACATGATCTGTTCCTATAAACTTCTCAACTCCTAACAGCAGCAGTACCATGTTCTAAAATTAAAAACCATGTCTGTTATCTCTAAACTAAACTCTGACACAGCAACAGGACACTTCATCTGTGTTTGGTTATTTCTACCCACTCTGAGCCAGTCTTGGACAGACATTTGATCTGACCCCATCTCTCAGATTATTCTCTAAGATTCACTCAGAGCTGTTTTAAGCTTTATCTTGGATACTGAAGGCTTTTCATATTCTGTAACATTGCTGTAACACAGTGGTGTCACCCACGAAAGACTTGATCACCACCTGCTGAACAATGAATTAACAAATGAAACACTAGGACTATGACACTGTGACAGTTCTCATCAGCACTAAGGAACTGAAACAAGCTCCAAACAACTGAACTCTACACAGCATTTTACACACACCAGTAAGAGAGAGAGAGAGAGAGAGAGAGAGAGAGAGAGAGAGAGAGAGAGAGAGAAAGAGAGAGAGAGAGAGAGAGAGAGAAAGAGAGAGAGAGAGAGAGAGAGAGAGAGAGAGAGAGAGAAAGAGAGAGCAGTGAGGTGAAACTCAGATTTACATGAACAGTCATGAGTCGTCCTCTTTCTCCCAGAATAGAGCAGCACCTTCACCAGATGTTCAGCTTCATTTAGTCAACTTGTCCGACTTGAGGGTTCTCAGACTTATGTAACAGTAAAACCATGAGCCATATGAGTCAACTCAGGTCAAATGTATTTTAATATCAGTCCAATGACACAGTTTACAGTACACAGTGAAACAACACAACTTTCCTCCAGGACCGACAAACACAGAACATCTCACACAGGGCTAAAGTGCACGAGGGCAACATGTGCAACAATGCTAGATGCTAGAGGATTGCCTCATGACAATCATCTGGAACACTTCATGATGATGGGAGTGAGTGCATTGGGACAGTATTCACTGAGGCAGGACACAGGAGACATCTTTGACACGAGGATGATGGTGGTTGGTTTGAAGCACATTGGGATGATGGCGCTGCTCTGGGAGGTGTTGAAGATGTCAGTGATGATATGTTAGCTGGTCTGCACATCCTCTGAACACTCAGCCATGAATGTAGTCTGCTCCAGCAGCTTTTCCTGGGTTCATTTTACATAGAGTTTTCCTCACATTAACTCTTCATTGGGAGGAGGGGTGGTCTTCCTCAGCATTGTGTCGTTCTGCACCTCAAACCATGCGTAGAATTTGTTCAGCGCATTGGGAAGGGAAGACTCAATGTCCAGATGGAGACAGAACTGCTCTAAGAATCTGTAGCTTCTACAGTGTGGGAGTGTTTTCCATTATTAACAGCTGCAGAATCCATTAATATTGTGTTATAGTTCAGAAATAGTTTGTGTAAAGAGTGAAGTGAGCTGTGTTTAGAGCAGGCTTTTGTATTAAATGTAAAGCTGGATTGTAGAGTCAGTGTTGGGTGATTAGACATGCATTATAGTTTAACTCATAACAGCCCAGACCCAGTTCACCATAAAGTCAAATTGTGAGAAATATAAAACAGGCCAAAGAAACAACATAGAACATTTTTTTAACATTTCTTTCTGTAATTTGTAATTAATTTTGGGTTGGAATCGCAACATAACAAACATCACAGCAACCATTTTCTAAACTTGTATTTTCACATTTTGTCCCTGAAAAGTGATCCGAGCGGGTCGTACAGTATGTAACACAGGACAGGTGACTAAAGCAGTTCAAATGTTAAAAGGTTTGGAACACACCTTTTATAAACACAGGTATGTTTTTAAAATAAGCATTTCTATGTATTCACCAGTCACACCGTCATTCTATAAATGAGGTCAAACAAACACAAATTCACACACTGTCACATGACTGCATTCAGGATGCTCAGTAAATGTCACTTAGGGACGTCATGATTTAAAGTGAAGGATAAAGCTGTGTAGGGAATTTTCCAGACCTCATTAAGTGTTTGTGACACATTTGTCACCATGGGTTCTTACGGGCTACAAGATTTGGTAACACTATTTCTAAGGTTCGCTTCTTAACAGTTAATTAACATTTAACAAGCAGGTAACTCACTAATGACAAAGAAATAACCAAAACCAAGAGTAACACATCTGTTGTAAGCACTTACACATTTGTAAAATGCTATGTGTTTATTTAATGTATTTTAAGATTGCTTAAATAGGTTATTAACTGTTTATATATTATATTATTATTATAATGTCCTAAACATTTATGCTGTAATTCAGTTCAAAGCAGACCTCAACTGTCTGGATATGAAATGCTGATCCTACAATATAAACAGGTTAAAATATTTAAATCCAGACTGGTCTAATGCGGTAGTCATTGCTGGTAAATGAACTCATCTGCCGTACTTGTACATGGTAGGATTAGTGTATATTCAGGCGTCCTGTTGATCAGAAGTCACTATAAACCAGTAATACATTTACAAAGAGCAGGTCAGGATGGAACTTCATCACTGCATTTTTGTTATGAATTCTAGCATTAATAAGCACTTCCTAAGGGTACGTCTGTAGTTATAAAGGGTGAATTAGTAACACTGTAGATATGGTCCTGCAGGTTCCTTAATAAATACTTTATTAATATATGCTACTCATTATGAACTACTTCCACAACATTAAATACTTGTAATAGAGAATGTGTACATTCTACTTTAGTTTTACAATTGCTAAATAAAGACTTTCAGTCCAATATCCAGTGAAATGTTACACCATGAAGGTAAAAGAAACTGTAAACACACAGTGCTCCTTGATATCTACAATAATAGTGAACATTCCTTGCTGCTTAAAAACTATAACTGTAATAAAGTGATTACTCTGAATGTCTGTTAAATTAAAAGTATTCAACACATTGTATAAATACCTTTATAATGTTTGTAAATTATCTCTCATATAATATGCTAATTGTGACTATTAACTGCTTATTAATCATTAATAAACTGCTTGCTAATAGACTGTTAAGAAGCAGACCTTAAAACAAGTTTTACCAAATATTCTTATTGTTATCATAGTTTCCTTCACCAAAATAAATATGATGATCTTTCCTCAGTGTTGTTAGAAAGATGATTTCCATAGAGAGGGTCCACTTTGCATCATGAGCCCATGCTTCAGTGCTCTGCTAGTGTTTATAGTCCTGTGAGTTTAACACTTCATGACTGAGAGCTGCTGCCCCACAAACTTCACCCACAGCAACCATGACTTTGGTCTCCATCTTCATCTGGACACTGGCGCTCTGGACGAGAGGTAACATAACTGATTTTCTTTATGGATATTTGTTTCTGATATAAAACACGTAATTGTATTTAAATCTTATGATTTGCAGTTACAGTGAACACATGTACATATAAAGTTAAATAAATACAAGCAAAATAAATAGTAATAATAATAACAATCATATAAATCATTAATTAATTAAAACACCTGAGCACATTTTGAATAATTTGACAAGTATATTTTAACATTTAAAAAAACATTTTATTTACAGTTTTCTAAGTGTATTTATTCATATTAACTCATTTATACTATTTATATTTACGCTTTCCTTTAGGATCCAGTGGTCAGGTGACTGTGACTCAGACTCCTTCAGTTAAAACTGTTTCTACAGGACAATCAGTCACCATCAACTGTAGAACCAGCCCTGCCGTGCATCGCTGGAGTAATGGAAAAGAAGGATTACATTGGTATCAGCAGAAACCTGGGGAAGCTCCTAAACTCCTGATCTACAGGGCTAACACTAGACCGTCAGGTATTTCAGATCGTTTCAGTGGCAGTGGATCTGGATCTGACTTCACTCTGACCATCAGTAACGTCCAGACTGAAGATGCAGGAGATTATTACTGTCAGAGTTACCATTACATCAGTAGCACAGATGTGTTCACACAGTGAAATAGAGTCGTACAAAAACCTCCCTCAGTCAGAGACTGCACTGCTGCAGCTGCACCCTACTGCAGGTGCTGAGGGGGAGGATGATACACACAATAACACACTCTGTGGAGGAGAGACACACACCTCACTAACACACACCTCCACACACAATAACACACTCTGTGGAGGAGAGACACACACCTCACTAACACACACCTCCACACACAATAACACACTCTGTGGAGGAGAGACACACACCTCACTAACACACACCTCCACACACAATAACACACTCTGTGGAGGAGAGACACACACCTCACTAACACACACCTTCACACACAATAACACACTCTGTGGAGGAGAGACACACACCTCACTAACACACACCTCCACACACAATAACACACTCTGTGGAGGAGAGACACACACCTCACTAACACACACCTCCACACACAATAACACACTCTGTGGAGGAGAGACACACACCTCACTAACACACACCTCCACACACACAATAACACACACTGTGGAGGAGAGACACACACCTCCACACACACAATAACACACTCTGTGGAGGAGAGACACACACCTCCACACACAATAACACACTCTGTGGAGGAGACACACACCTCACTAACACACACCTCCACACACAATAACACACTCTGTGGAGGACAGACACACACCTCAGTAACACACACCTCCACACACACACAATAACACACTCTGTGGAGAGACACACACCACAGTAACACACACCTCCACACACAATAACACACTCTGTGGAGGAGAGACACACACCTCACTAACACACACCTCCACACACAATAACACACTCTGTGGAGGAGAGACACACACCTCACTAACACACACCTCCACACACAATAACACACTCTGTGGAGGAGAGACACACACCTCACTAACACACACCTCAACACACAATAACACACTCTGTGGAGGAGAGAAACTCACCTCACTAACACACACCTCCACACACAATAACACACTCTGTGGAGGAGAGACACACACCTCACTAACACACACCTCCACACACAATAACACACTCTGTGGAGGAGAGACACACACCTCACTAACACACGCCTCCACACACAATAACACACTCTGTGGAGGAGAGACACACACCTCACTAACACACACCTCCACACACAATAACACACTCTGTGGAGGAGAGAAACACACCTCACTAACACACACCTCCACACACAATAACACACTCTGTGGAGGAGAGACACACACCTCACTAACACACACCTCCACACACAATAACACACTCTGTGGAGGAGAGACACACACCTCACTAACACACACCTCTACACACAATAACACACTCTGTGGAGGAGAGAAACACACCTCACTAACACACACCTCCACACACAATAACACACCCTGTGGAGGAGAGACACACACCTCACTAACACACACCTCCACACACACAATAACACACACTGTGGAGGAGAGACACACACCTCCACACACACAATAACACACTCTGTGGAGGAGAGACACACACCTCACTAACACACACCTCCACACACAATAACACAATCTGTGGAGGAGAGACACACACCTCACTAACACACACCTCCACACACAATAACACACTCTGTGGAGGAGACACACACCTCACTAACACACACCTCCACACACAATAACACAATCTGTGGAGGACAGACACACACCTCAGTAACACACACCTCCACACACACACAATAACACACTCTGTGGAGAGACACACACCACAGTAACACACACCTCCACACACACACAATAACACACTCTGTGGAGAGACACACACCACAGTAACACACACCTTCACACACAATAACACACTCTGTGGAGGAGAGACACACACCTCACTAACACACACCTCCACACACAATAACACACTCTGTGCAGGAGTGACACAGACCTCACTAACACACACCTCAACACACAATAACACACTCTGTGGAGGAGAGACACACACCTCACTAACACACGCCTCCACACACAATAACACACTCTGTGCAGGAGTGACACAGACCTCACTAACACACACCTCAACACACAATAACACACTCTGTGGAGGAGAGACACACACCTCACTAACACACACCTCCACACACAATAACACACTCTGTGGAGGAGAGACACACACCTCACTAACACACATCTCCACACACAATAACACACTCTGTGGAGGAGAGACACACACCTCACTAACACACACCTCCACACACAATAACACACTCTGTGGAGGAGAGACACACACCTCACTAACACACACCTCCACACACAATAACACACTCTGTGGAGGAGAGAGACACACCTCACTAACACACGCCTCCACACACAATAACACACTCTGTGGAGGAGAGACACACACCTCACTAACACACATCTCCACACACAATAACACACTCTGTGGAGGAGAGACACACACCTCACTAACACACATCTCCACACACAATAACACACTCTGTGGAGGAGAGACACAGACCTCACTAAAACACACCTCAACACACAATAACACACTCTGTGGAGGAGAGACACACACCTCACTAACACACACCTCCACACACAATAACACACTCTGTGGAGGAGAGACACACACCTCACTAACACACATCTCCACACACAATAACACACTCTGTGGAGGAGAGACACACACCTCACTAACACACACCTCCACACACACAATAACACACACTGTGGAGGAGAGACACACACCTCCACACACACAATAACACACTCTGTGGAGGAGACACACACCTCACTAACACACACCTCCACACACAATAACACACTCTGTGGAGAGACACACACCACAGTAACACACACCTCCACACACAATAACACACTCTGTGGAGGAGAGACACACACCTCACTAACACACACCTCCACACACAATAACACACTCTGTGGAGGAGAGACACACACCTCACTAACACACACCTCCACACACAATAACACACTCTGTGGAGGAGAGACACACACCTCACTAACACACACCTCCAAACACAATAACACACTCTGTGGAGGACAGACACACACCTCAGTAACACACACCTCCACACACACACAATAACACACTCTGTGGAGAGACACACACCACAGTAACACACACCTCCACACACAATAACACACTCTGTGGAGGAGAGACACACACCTCACTAACACACACCTCCACACACAATAACACACTCTGTGGAGGAGAGACACACACCTCACTAACACACACCTCCACACACAATAACACACTCTGTGGAGGAGAGACACACACCTCACTAACACACACCTCCACACACAATAACACACTCTGTGGAGGAGAGACACACACCTCACTAACACACACCTCCACACACAATAACACACTCTGTGGAGGAGAGACACACACCTCACTAACACACACCTCCACACACAATAACACACTCTGTGGAGGACAGACACACACCTCACTAACACACACCTCCACACACAGTAACACACTCTGTGGAGGAGACACACACCTCACTAACACACACCTCCACACACAATAACACACTCTGTGGAGGACAGACACACACCTCAGTAACACACACCTCAACACACAATAACACACTCTGTGGAGGAGAGACACACACCTCACTAACACACACCTCCACACACAGTAACACACTCTGTGGAGGAGACACACACCTCACTAACACACACCTCCACACACAATAACACACTCTGTGGAGGACAGACACACACCTCACTAACACACACCTCCACACACAGTAACACACTCTGTGGAGGACAGACACACACCTCACTAACACACACCTCCACACACAGTAACACACTCTGTGGAGGAGACACACACCTCACTAACACACACCTCCACACACAATAACACACTCTGTGGAGGACAGACACACACCTCAGTAACACACACCTCAACACACAATAACACACTCTGTGGAGGAGAGACACACACCTCACTAACACACACCTCCACACACAATAACACACTCTGTGGAGGAGAGACACACACCTCACTAACACACACCTCCACACACAGTAACACACTCTGTGGAGGAGAGACACACACCTCACTAACACACACCTCCACACACAATAACACACTCTGTGCAGGAGTGACACAGACCTCACTAACACACACCTCAACACACAATAACACACTCTGTGGAGGAGAGACACACACCTCACTAACACACGCCTCCACACACAATAACACACTCTGTGCAGGAGTGACACAGACCTCACTAACACACACCTCAACACACAATAACACACTCTGTGGAGGAGAGACACACACCTCACTAACACACACCTCCACACACAATAACACACTCTGTGGAGGAGAGACACACACCTCACTAACACACATCTCCACACACAATAACACACTCTGTGGAGGAGAGACACACACCTCACTAACACACACCTCCACACACAATAACACACTCTGTGGAGGAGAGACATACACCTCACTAACACACACCTCCACACACAATAACACACTCTGTGGAGGAGAGAGACACACCTCACTAACACACGCCTCCACACACAATAACACACTCTGTGGAGGAGAGACACACACCTCACTAACACACATCTCCACACACAATAACACACTCTGTGGAGGAGAGACACACACCTCACTAACACACATCTCCACACACAATAACACACTCTGTGGAGGAGAGACACAGACCTCACTAAAACACACCTCAACACACAATAACACACTCTGTGGAGGAGAGACACACACCTCACTAACACACACCTCCACACACAATAACACACTCTGTGGAGGAGAGACACACACCTCACTAACACACATCTCCACACACAATAACACACTCTGTGGAGGAGAGACACACACCTCACTAACACACACCTCCACACACACAATAACACACACTGTGGAGGAGAGACACACACCTCCACACACACAATAACACACTCTGTGGAGGAGACACACACCTCACTAACACACACCTCCACACACAATAACACACTCTGTGGAGAGACACACACCACAGTAACACACACCTCCACACACAATAACACACTCTGTGGAGGAGAGACACACACCTCACTAACACACACCTCCACACACAATAACACACTCTGTGGAGGAGAGACACACACCTCACTAACACACACCTCCACACACAATAACACACTCTGTGGAGGAGAGACACACACCTCACTAACACACACCTCCAAACACAATAACACACTCTGTGGAGGACAGACACACACCTCAGTAACACACACCTCCACACACACACAATAACACACTCTGTGGAGAGACACACACCACAGTAACACACACCTCCACACACAATAACACACTCTGTGGAGGAGAGACACACACCTCACTAACACACACCTCCACACACAATAACACACTCTGTGGAGGAGAGACACACACCTCACTAACACACACCTCCACACACAATAACACACTCTGTGGAGGAGAGACACACACCTCACTAACACACACCTCCACACACAATAACACACTCTGTGGAGGAGAGACACACACCTCACTAACACACACCTCCACACACAATAACACACTCTGTGGAGGAGAGACACACACCTCACTAACACACACCTCCACACACAATAACACACTCTGTGGAGGACAGACACACACCTCACTAACACACACCTCCACACACAGTAACACACTCTGTGGAGGAGACACACACCTCACTAACACACACCTCCACACACAATAACACACTCTGTGGAGGACAGACACACACCTCAGTAACACACACCTCAACACACAATAACACACTCTGTGGAGGAGAGACACACACCTCACTAACACACACCTCCACACACAGTAACACACTCTGTGGAGGAGACACACACCTCACTAACACACACCTCCACACACAATAACACACTCTGTGGAGGACAGACACACACCTCAGTAACACACACCTCAACACACAATAACACACTCTGTGGAGGAGAGACACACACCTCACTAACACACACCTCCACACACAATAACACACTCTGTGGAGGAGAGACACACACCTCACTAACACACACCTCCACACACAGTAACACACTCTGTGGAGGAGACACACACCTCACTAACACACACCTCCACACACAATAACACACTCTGTGGAGGACAGACACACACCTCAGTAACACACACCTCAACACACAATAACACACTCTGTGGAGGAGAGACACACACCTCACTAACACACACCTCCACACACAGTAACACACTCTGTGGAGGAGACACACACCTCACTAACACACACCTCCACACACAATAACACACTCTGTGGAGGAGAGACACACACCTCACTAAAACACACCTCCACACACAATAACACACTCTGTGGAGGAGAGACACACACCTCACTAACACACACCTCAACACACAATAACACACTCTGTGGAGGAGAGAAACTCACCTCACTAACACACACCTCCACACACAATAACACACTCTGTGGAGGAGAGACACACACCTCACTAACACACACCTCCACACACAATAACACACTCTGTGGAGGAGAGACACACACCTCACTAACACACGCCTCCACACACAATAACACGCTCTGTGGAGGAGAGACACACACCTCACTAACACACACCTCCACACACAATAACACACTCTGTGGAGGAGAGAAACACACCTCACTAACACACACCTCCACACACAATAACACACTCTGTGGAGGAGAGACACACACCTCACTAACACACACCTCCACACACAATAACACACTCTGTGGAGGAGAGACACACACCTCACTAACACACACCTCCACACACAATAACACACTCTGTGGAGGAGAGAATCACACCTCACTAACACACACCTCCACACACAATAACACACCCTGTGGAGGAGAGACACACACCTCACTAACACACACCTCCACACACACAATAACACACACTGTGGAGGAGAGACACACACCTCCACACACACAATAACACACTCTGTGGAGGAGAGACACACACCTCACTAACACACACCTCCACACACAATAATACACTCTGTGGAGGAGACACACACCTCACTAACACACACCTCCACACACAATAACACAATCTGTGGAGGACAGACACACACCTCAGTAACACACACCTCCACACACACACAATAACACACTCTGTGGAGAGACACACACCACAGTAACACACACCTCCACACACACACAATAACACACTCTGTGGAGAGACACACACCACAGTAACACACACCTTCACACACAATAACACACTCTGTGGAGGAGAGACACACACCTCACTAACACACACCTCCACACACAATAACACACTCTGTGCAGGAGTGACACAGACCTCACTAACACACACCTCAACACACAATAACACACTCTGTGGAGGAGAGACACACACCTCACTAACACACGCCTCCACACACAATAACACACTCTGTGCAGGAGTGACACAGACCTCACTAACACACACCTCAACACACAATAACACACTCTGTGGAGGAGAGACACACACCTCACTAACACACACCTCCACACACAATAACACACTCTGTGGAGGAGAGACACACACCTCACTAACGCACATCTCCACACACAATAACACACTCTGTGGAGGAGAGACACACACCTCACTAACACACACCTCCACACACAATAACACACTCTGTGGAGGAGAGACATACACCTCACTAACACACACCTCCACACACAATAACACACTCTGTGGAGGAGAGAGACACACCTCACTAACACACGCCTCCACACACAATAACACACTCTGTGGAGGAGAGAAACACACCTCACTAACACACACCTCCACACACAATAACACACTCTGTGCAGGAGTGACACAGACCTCACTAACACACACCTCAACACACAATAACACACTCTGTGGAGGAGAGACACACACCTCACTAACACACACCTCCACACACAATAACACACTCTGTGGAGGAGAGACACACACCTCACTAACACACATCTCCACACACAATAACACACTCTGTGGAGGAGAGACACACACCTCACTAACACACACCTCCACACACACAATAACACACACTGTGGAGGAGAGACACACACCTCCACACACACAATAACACACTCTGTGGAGGAGACACACACCTCACTAACACACACCTCCACACACAATAACACACTCTGTGGAGAGACACACACCACAGTAACACACACCTCCACACACAATAACACACTCTGTGGAGGAGAGACACACACCTCACTAACACACACCTCCACACACAATAACACACTCTGTGGAGGAGAGACACACACCTCACTAACACACACCTCCACACACAATAACACACTCTGTGGAGGAGAGACACACACCTCACTAACACACACCTCCAAACACAATAACACACTCTGTGGAGGACAGACACACACCTCAGTAACACACACCTCCACACACACACAATAACACACTCTGTGGAGAGACACACACCAGAGTAACACACACCTCCACACACAGTAACACACTCTGTGGAGGAGAGACACACACCTCACTAACACACACCTCCACACACAATAACACACTCTGTGGAGGAGAGACACACACCTCACTAACACACACCTCCACACACATTAACACACTCTGTGGAGGAGAGACACACACCTCACTAACACACACCTCCACACACAATAACACACTCTGTGGAGGAGAGACACACACCTCACTAACACACACCTCCACACACAATAACACACTCTGTGGAGGAGAGACACACACCTCACTAACACACACCTCCACACACAGTAACACACTCTGTGGAGGAGACACACACCTCACTAACACACACCTCCACACACAATAACACACTCTGTGGAGGACAGACACACACCTCAGTAACACACACCTCCACACACAATAACACACTCTGTGGAGGACAGACACACACCTCAGTAACACACACCTCCACACACACACAATAACACACTCTGTGGAGAGACACACACCACAGTAATACACACCTTCACACACAATAGCACACTCTGTGGAGGAGAGACACACACCTCACTAACACACACCTCCACACACAATAACACACTCTGTGGAGGAGAGACACACACCTCACTAACACACACCTCCACACACAATAACACACTCTGTGCAGGAGTGACACAGACCTCACTAACACACACCTCAACACACAATAACACACTCTGTGGAGGAGAGACACACACCTCACTAACACACACCTCCACACACAATAACACACTCTGTGGAGGAGAGACACACACCTCACTAACACACACCTCCACACACAATAACACACTCTGTGGAGGAGAGACACACACCTCACTAACACACACCTCCACACACAATAACACACTCTGTGGAGGAGAGACACACACCTCACTAACACACACCTCCACACACAATAACACACTCTGTGGAGGAGAGACACACACCTCACTAACACACACCTCCACACACAATAACACACACTGTGGAGGAGAGACACACACCTCCACACACACAATAACACACTCTGTGGAGGAGAGACACACACCTCCACACACAATAACACACTCTGTGGAGGAGACACACACCTCACTAACACACACCTCCACACACAATAACACACTCTGTGGAGGACAGACACACACCTCAGTAACACACACCTCCACACACACACAATAACACACTCTGTGGAGAGACACACACCACAGTAACACACACCTCCACACACAATAACACACTCTGTGGAGGAGAGACACACACCTCACTAACACACACCTCCACATACAATAACACACTCTGTGGAGGAGAGACACACACCTCCACACACACAATAACACACTCTGTGGAGGAGAGACACACACCTCCACACACAATAACACACTCTGTGGAGGAGACACACACCTCACTAACACACACCTCCACACACAATAACACACTCTGTGGAGGACAGACACACACCTCAGTAACACACACCTCCACACACACACAATAACACACTCTGTGGAGAGACACACACCACAGTAACACACACCTCCACACACAATAACACACTCTGTGGAGGAGAGACACACACCTCACTAACACACACCTCCACATACAATAACACACTCTGTGGAGGAGAGACACACACCTCACTAACACACACCTCCACACACAGTAACACACTCTGTGGAGGAGACACACACCTCACTAACACACACCTCCACACACAATAACACACTCTGTGGAGGAGAGACACACACCTCACTAACACACACCTCCACACACAATAACACACTCTGTGGAGGAGAGACACACACCTCACTAACACACACCTCAACACACAATAACACACTCTGTGGAGGAGAGAAACTCACCTCACTAACACACACCTCCACACACAATAACACACTCTGTGGAGGAGAGACACACACCTCACTAACACACACCTCCACACACAATAACACACTCTGTGGAGGAGAGACACACACCTCACTAACACACGCCTCCACACACAATAACACACTCTGTGGAGGAGAGACACACACCTCACTAACACACACCTCCACACACAATAACACACTCTGTGGAGGAGAGAAACACACCTCACTAACACACACCTCCACACACAATAACACACTCTGTGGAGGAGAGACACACACCTCACTAACACACACCTCCACACACAATAACACACTCTGTGGAGGAGAGAATCACACCTCACTAACACACACCTCCACACACAATAACACACCCTGTGGAGGAGAGACACACACCTCACTAACACACACCTCCACACACACAATAACACACACTGTGGAGGAGAGACACACACCTCCACACACACAATAACACACTCTGTGGAGGAGAGACACACACCTCACTAACACACACCTCCACACACAATAATACACTCTGTGGAGGAGACACACACCTCACTAACACACACCTCCACACACAATAACACAATCTGTGGAGGACAGACACACACCTCAGTAACACACACCTCCACACACACACAATAACACACTCTGTGGAGAGACACACACCACAGTAACACACACCTCCACACACACACAATAACACACTCTGTGGAGAGACACACACCACAGTAACACACACCTTCACACACAATAACACACTCTGTGGAGGAGAGACACACACCTCACTAACACACACCTCCACACACAATAACACACTCTGTGCAGGAGTGACACAGACCTCACTAACACACACCTCAACACACAATAACACACTCTGTGGAGGAGAGACACACACCTCACTAACACACGCCTCCACACACAATAACACACTCTGTGCAGGAGTGACACAGACCTCACTAACACACACCTCCACACACAATAACACACTCTGTGGAGGAGAGACACACACCTCACTAACGCACATCTCCACACACAATAACACACTCTGTGGAGGAGAGACACACACCTCACTAACACACACCTCCACACACAATAACACACTCTGTGGAGGAGAGACATACACCTCACTAACACACACCTCCACACACAATAACACACTCTGTGGAGGAGAGAGACACACCTCACTAACACACGCCTCCACACACAATAACACACTCTGTGCAGGAGTGACACAGACCTCACTAACACACACCTCAACACACAATAACACACTCTGTGGAGGAGAGACACACACCTCACTAACACACACCTCCACACACAATAACACACTCTGTGGAGGAGAGACACACACCTCACTAACACACATCTCCACACACAATAACACACTCTGTGGAGGAGAGACACACACCTCACTAACACACACCTCCACACACACAATAACACACACTGTGGAGGAGAGACACACACCTCCACACACACAATAACACACTCTGTGGAGGAGACACACACCTCACTAACACACACCTCCACACACAATAACACACTCTGTGGAGAGACACACACCACAGTAACACACACCTCCACACACAATAACACACTCTGTGGAGGAGAGACACACACCTCACTAACACACACCTCCACACACAATAACACACTCTGTGGAGGAGAGACACACACCTCACTAACACACACCTCCACACACAATAACACACTCTGTGGAGGAGAGACACACACCTCACTAACACACACCTCCAAACACAATAACACACTCTGTGGAGGACAGACACACACCTCAGTAACACACACCTCCACACACACACAATAACACACTCTGTGGAGAGACACACACCACAGTAACACACACCTCCACACACAGTAACACACTCTGTGGAGGAGAGACACACACCTCACTAACACACACCTCCACACACAATAACACACTCTGTGGAGGAGAGACACACACCTCACTAACACACACCTCCACACACAATAACACACTCTGTGGAGGAGAGACACACACCTCACTAACACACACCTCCACACACAATAACACACTCTGTGGAGGAGAGACACACACCTCACTAACACACACCTCCACACACAATAACACACTCTGTGGAGGAGAGACACACACCTCACTAACACACACCTCCACACACAGTAACACACTCTGTGGAGGAGACACACACCTCACTAACACACACCTCCACACACAATAACACACTCTGTGGAGGACAGACACACACCTCAGTAACACACACCTCCACACACAATAACACACTCTGTGGAGGACAGACACACACCTCAGTAACACACACCTCCACACACACACAATAACACACTCTGTGGAGAGACACACACCACAGTAATACACACCTTCACACACAATAGCACACTCTGTGGAGGAGAGACACACACCTCACTAACACACACCTCCACACACAATAACACACTCTGTGGAGGAGAGACACACACCTCACTAACACACACCTCCACACACAATAACACACTCTGTGCAGGAGTGACACAGACCTCACTAACACACACCTCAACACACAATAACACACTCTGTGGAGGAGAGACACACACCTCACTAACACACACCTCCACACACAATAACACACTCTGTGGAGGAGAGACACACACCTCACTAACACACACCTCCACACACAATAACACACTCTGTGGAGGAGAGACACACACCTCACTAACACACACCTCCACACACAATGACACACTCTGTGGAGGAGAGAAACACACCTCACTAACACACACCTCCACACACAATAACACACTCTGTGGAGGAGAGACACACACCTCAGTAACACACACCTCCACACACACACAATAACACACTCTGTGGAGAGACACACACCACAGTAATACACACCTTCACACACAATAGCACACTCTGTGGAGGAGAGACACACACCTCACTAACACACACCTCCACACACAATAACACACTCTGTGGAGGAGAGACACACACCTCACTAACACACACCTCCACACACAATAACACACTCTGTGCAGGAGTGACACAGACCTCACTAACACACACCTCAACACACAATAACACACTCTGTGGAGGAGAGACACACACCTCACTAACACACACCTCCACACACAATAACACACTCTGTGGAGGAGAGACACACACCTCACTAACACACACCTCCACACACAATGACACACTCTGTGGAGGAGAGAAACACACCTCACTAACACACACCTCCACACACAATAACACACTCTGTGGAGGAGAGACACACACCTCACTAACACACACCTCCACACACAATAACACTCTGTGGAGGAGAGACACACACCTCACTAACACACACCTCCACACACAATAACACACTCTGTGGAGGAGAGACACACACCTCACTAACACACACCTCCACACACAATAACACACTCTGTGGAGGAGAGACACACACCTCACTAACACACACCTCCACACACAATAACACACTCTGTGGAGGAGAGACACACACCTCACTAACACACACCTCCACACACAATAACACACTCTGTGGAGGAGAGACACACACCTCACTAACACACCCCTCCAAACACAATAACACACACTGTGGAGGAGAGACACACACCTCCACACACACAATAACACACTCTGTGGAGGAGAGACACACACCTCCACACACAATAACACACTCTGTGGAGGAGACACACACCTCACTAACACACACCTCCACACACAATAACACACTCTGTGGAGGACAGACACACACCTCAGTAACACACACCTCCACACACACACAATAACACACTCTGTGGAGAGACACACACCACAGTAACACACACCTCCACACACAATAACACACTCTGTGGAGGAGAGACACACACCTCACTAACACACACCTCCACATACAATAACACACTCTGTGGAGGAGAGACACACACCTCCACACACACAATAACACACTCTGTGGAGGAGAGACACACACCTCCACACACAATAACACACTCTGTGGAGGAGACACACACCTCACTAACACACACCTCCACACACAATAACACACTCTGTGGAGGACAGACACACACCTCAGTAACACACACCTCCACACACACACAATAACACACTCTGTGGAGAGACACACACCACAGTAACACACACCTCCACACACAATAACACACTCTGTGGAGGAGAGACACACACCTCACTAACACACACCTCCACATACAATAACACACTCTGTGGAGGAGAGACACACACCTCACTAACACACACCTCCACACACAGTAACACACTCTGTGGAGGAGACACACACCTCACTAACACACACCTCCACACACAATAACACACTCTGTGGAGGAGAGACACACACCTCACTAACACACACCTCCACACACAATAACACACTCTGTGGAGGAGAGACACACACCTCACTAACACACACCTCAACACACAATAACACACTCTGTGGAGGAGAGAAACTCACCTCACTAACACACACCTCCACACACAATAACACACTCTGTGGAGGAGAGACACACACCTCACTAACACACACCTCCACACACAATAACACACTCTGTGGAGGAGAGACACACACCTCACTAACACACGCCTCCACACACAATAACACACTCTGTGGAGGAGAGACACACACCTCACTAACACACACCTCCACACACAATAACACACTCTGTGGAGGAGAGAAACACACCTCACTAACACACACCTCCACACACAATAACACACTCTGTGGAGGAGAGACACACACCTCACTAACACACACCTCCACACACAATAACACACTCTGTGGAGGAGAGAATCACACCTCACTAACACACACCTCCACACACAATAACACACCCTGTGGAGGAGAGACACACACCTCACTAACACACACCTCCACACACACAATAACACACACTGTGGAGGAGAGACACACACCTCCACACACACAATAACACACTCTGTGGAGGAGAGACACACACCTCACTAACACACACCTCCACACACAATAATACACTCTGTGGAGGAGACACACACCTCACTAACACACACCTCCACACACATTAACACAATCTGTGGAGGACAGACACACACCTCAGTAACACACACCTCCACACACACACAATAACACACTCTGTGGAGAGACACACACCACAGTAACACACACCTCCACACACACACAATAACACACTCTGTGGAGAGACACACACCACAGTAACACACACCTTCACACACAATAACACACTCTGTGGAGGAGAGACACACACCTCACTAACACACACCTCCACACACAATAACACACTCTGTGCAGGAGTGACACAGACCTCACTAACACACACCTCAACACACAATAACACACTCTGTGGAGGAGAGACACACACCTCACTAACACACGCCTCCACACACAATAACACACTCTGTGCAGGAGTGACACAGACCTCACTAACACACACCTCCACACACAATAACACACTCTGTGGAGGAGAGACACACACCTCACTAACGCACATCTCCACACACAATAACACACTCTGTGGAGGAGAGACACACACCTCACTAACACACACCTCCACACACAATAACACACTCTGTGGAGGAGAGACATACACCTCACTAACACACACCTCCACACACAATAATACACTCTGTGGAGGAGACACACACCTCACTAACACACACCTCCACACACAATAACACAATCTGTGGAGGACAGACACACACCTCAGTAACACACACCTCCACACACACACAATAACACACTCTGTGGAGAGACACACACCACAGTAACACACACCTCCACACACACACAATAACACACTCTGTGGAGAGACACACACCACAGTAACACACACCTTCACACACAATAACACACTCTGTGGAGGAGAGACACACACCTCACTAACACACACCTCCACACACAATAACACACTCTGTGCAGGAGTGACACAGACCTCACTAACACACACCTCAACACACAATAACACACTCTGTGGAGGAGAGACACACACCTCACTAACACACGCCTCCACACACAATAACACACTCTGTGCAGGAGTGACACAGACCTCACTAACACACACCTCCACACACAATAACACACTCTGTGGAGGAGAGACACACACCTCACTAACGCACATCTCCACACACAATAACACACTCTGTGGAGGAGAGACACACACCTCACTAACACACACCTCCACACACAATAACACACTCTGTGGAGGAGAGACATACACCTCACTAACACACACCTCCACACACAATAACACACTCTGTGGAGGAGAGAGACACACCTCACTAACACACGCCTCCACACACAATAACACACTCTGTGCAGGAGTGACACAGACCTCACTAACACACACCTCAACACACAATAACACACTCTGTGGAGGAGAGACACACACCTCACTAACACACACCTCCACACACAATAACACACTCTGTGGAGGAGAGACACACACCTCACTAACACACATCTCCACACACAATAACACACTCTGTGGAGGAGAGACACACACCTCACTAACACACACCTCCACACACACAATAACACACACTGTGGAGGAGAGACACACACCTCCACACACACAATAACACACTCTGTGGAGGAGACACACACCTCACTAACACACACCTCCACACACAATAACACACTCTGTGGAGAGACACACACCACAGTAACACACACCTCCACACACAATAACACACTCTGTGGAGGAGAGACACACACCTCACTAACACACACCTCCACACACAATAACACACTCTGTGGAGGAGAGACACACACCTCACTAACACACACCTCCACACACAATAACACACTCTGTGGAGGAGAGACACACACCTCACTAACACACACCTCCAAACACAATAACACACTCTGTGGAGGACAGACACACACCTCAGTAACACACACCTCCACACACACACAATAACACACTCTGTGGAGAGACACACACCACAGTAACACACACCTCCACACACAGTAACACACTCTGTGGAGGAGAGACACACACCTCACTAACACACACCTCCACACACAATAACACACTCTGTGGAGGAGAGACACACACCTCACTAACACACACCTCCACACACAATAACACACTCTGTGGAGGAGAGACACACACCTCACTAACACACACCTCCACACACAATAACACACTCTGTGGAGGAGAGACACACACCTCACTAACACACACCTCCACACACAATAACACACTCTGTGGAGGAGAGACACACACCTCACTAACACACACCTCCACACACAGTAACACACTCTGTGGAGGAGACACACACCTCACTAACACACACCTCCACACACAATAACACACTCTGTGGAGGACAGACACACACCTCAGTAACACACACCTCCACACACACACAATAACACACTCTGTGGAGGACAGACACACACCTCAGTAACACACACCTCCACACACACACAATAACACACTCTGTGGAGAGACACACACCACAGTAATACACACCTTCACACACAATAGCACACTCTGTGGAGGAGAGACACACACCTCACTAACACACACCTCCACACACAATAACACACTCTGTGGAGGAGAGACACACACCTCACTAACACACACCTCCACACACAATAACACACTCTGTGCAGGAGTGACACAGACCTCACTAACACACACCTCAACACACAATAACACACTCTGTGGAGGAGAGACACACACCTCACTAACACACACCTCCACACACAATAACACACTCTGTGGAGGAGAGACACACACCTCACTAACACACGCCTCCACACACAATAACACACTCTGTGGAGGAGAGACACACACCTCACTAACACACACCTCCACACACAATAACACACTCTGTGGAGGAGAGAAACACACCTCACTAACACACACCTCCACACACAATAACACACTCTGTGGAGGAGAGACACACACCTCACTAACACACACCTCCACACACAATAACACACTCTGTGGAGGACAGACACACACCTCAGTAACACACACCTCCACACACACACAATAACACACTCTGTGGAGAGACACACACCACAGTAACACACACCTCCACACACAGTAACACACTCTGTGGAGGAGACACACACCTCACTAACACACACCTCCACACACAATAACACACTCTGTGGAGGAGAGACACACACCTCACTAACACACACCTCCACACACAATAACACACTCTGTGGAGGAGAGACACACACCTCACTAACACACACCTCAACACACAATAACACACTCTGTGGAGGAGAGAAACTCACCTCACTAACACACACCTCCACACACAATAACACACTCTGTGGAGGAGAGACACACACCTCACTAACACACACCTCCACACACAATAACACACTCTGTGGAGGAGAGACACACACCTCACTAACACACGCCTCCACACACAATAACACACTCTGTGGAGGAGAGACACACACCTCACTAACACACACCTCCACACACAATAACACACTCTGTGGAGGAGAGAAACACACCTCACTAACACACACCTCCACACACAATAACACACTCTGTGGAGGAGAGACACACACCTCACTAACACACACCTCCACACACAATAACACACTCTGTGGAGGAGAGAATCACACCTCACTAACACACACCTCCACACACAATAACACACCCTGTGGAGGAGAGACACACACCTCACTAACACACACCTCCACACACACAATAACACACACTGTGGAGGAGAGACACACACCTCCACACACACAATAACACACTCTGTGGAGGAGAGACACACACCTCACTAACACACACCTCCACACACAATAATACACTCTGTGGAGGAGACACACACCTCACTAACACACACCTCCACACACAATAACACAATCTGTGGAGGACAGACACACACCTCAGTAACACACACCTCCACACACACACAATAACACACTCTGTGGAGAGACACACACCACAGTAACACACACCTCCACACACACACAATAACACACTCTGTGGAGAGACACACACCACAGTAACACACACCTTCACACACAATAACACACTCTGTGGAGGAGAGACACACACCTCACTAACACACACCTCCACACACAATAACACACTCTGTGCAGGAGTGACACAGACCTCACTAACACACACCTCAACACACAATAACACACTCTGTGGAGGAGAGACACACACCTCACTAACACACGCCTCCACACACAATAACACACTCTGTGCAGGAGTGACACAGACCTCACTAACACACACCTCCACACACAATAACACACTCTGTGGAGGAGAGACACACACCTCACTAACGCACATCTCCACACACAATAACACACTCTGTGGAGGAGAGACACACACCTCACTAACACACACCTCCACACACAATAACACACTCTGTGGAGGAGAGACATACACCTCACTAACACACACCTCCACACACAATAACACACTCTGTGGAGGAGAGAGACACACCTCACTAACACACGCCTCCACACACAATAACACACTCTGTGCAGGAGTGACACAGACCTCACTAACACACACCTCAACACACAATAACACACTCTGTGGAGGAGAGACACAGACCTCACTAACACACACCTCCACACACAATAACACACTCTGTGGAGGAGAGACACACACCTCACTAACACACATCTCCACACACAATAACACACTCTGTGGAGGAGAGACACACACCTCACTAACACACACCTCCACACACACAATAACACACACTGTGGAGGAGAGACACACACCTCCACACACACAATAACACACTCTGTGGAGGAGACACACACCTCACTAACACACACCTCCACACACAATAACACACTCTGTGGAGAGACACACACCACAGTAACACACACCTCCACACACAATAACACACTCTGTGGAGGAGAGACACACACCTCACTAACACACACCTCCACACACAATAACACACTCTGTGGAGGAGAGACACACACCTCACTAACACACACCTCCACACACAATAACACACTCTGTGGAGGAGAGACACACACCTCACTAACACACACCTCCAAACACAATAACACACTCTGTGGAGGACAGACACACACCTCAGTAACACACACCTCCACACACACACAATAACACACTCTGTGGAGAGACACACACCACAGTAACACACACCTCCACACACAGTAACACACTCTGTGGAGGAGAGACACACACCTCACTAACACACACCTCCACACACAATAACACACTCTGTGGAGGAGAGACACACACCTCACTAACACACACCTCCACACACAATAACACACTCTGTGGAGGAGAGACACACACCTCACTAACACACACCTCCACACACAATAACACACTCTGTGGAGGAGAGACACACACCTCACTAACACACACCTCCACACACAATAACACACTCTGTGGAGGAGAGACACACACCTCACTAACACACACCTCCACACACAGTAACACACTCTGTGGAGGAGACACACACCTCACTAACACACACCTCCACACACAATAACACACTCTGTGGAGGACAGACACACACCTCAGTAACACACACCTCCACACACACACAATAACACACTCTGTGGAGGACAGACACACACCTCAGTAACACACACCTCCACACACACACAATAACACACTCTGTGGAGAGACACACACCACAGTAATACACACCTTCACACACAATAGCACACTCTGTGGAGGAGAGACACACACCTCACTAACACACACCTCCACACACAATAACACACTCTGTGGAGGAGAGACACACACCTCACTAACACACACCTCCACACACAATAACACACTCTGTGCAGGAGTGACACAGACCTCACTAACACACACCTCAACACACAATAACACACTCTGTGGAGGAGAGACACACACCTCACTAACACACACCTCCACACACAATAACACACTCTGTGGAGGAGAGACACACACCTCACTAACACACACCTCCACACACAATAACACACTCTGTGGAGGAGAGACACACACCTCACTAACACACACCTCCACACACAATGACACACTCTGTGGAGGAGAGAAACACACCTCACTAACACACACCTCCACACACAATAACACACTCTGTGGAGGAGAGACACACACCTCACTAACACACACCTCCACACACAATAACACACTCTGTGGAGGAGAGACACACACCTCACTAACACACACCTCCACACACAATAACACACTCTGTGGAGGAGAGACACACACCTCACTAACACACACCTCCACACACAATAACACACTCTGTGGAGGAGAGACACACACCTCACTAACACACACCTCCACACACAATAACACACTCTGTGGAGGAGAGACACACACCTCACTAACACACACCTCCACACACAATAACACACTCTGTGGAGGACAGAAACACACCTCACTAACACACACCTCCACACACAATAACACACTCTGTGGAGGAGAGACACACACCTCACTAACACACCCCTCCACACACAATAACACACACTGTGGAGGAGAGACACACACCTCCACACACACAATAACACACTCTGTGGAGGAGAGACACACACCTCCACACACAATAACACACTCTGTGGAGGAGACACACACCTCACTAACACACACCTCCACACACAATAACACACTCTGTGGAGGACAGACACACACCTCAGTAACACACACCTCCACACACACACAATAACACACTCTGTGGAGAGACACACACCACAGTAACACACACCTCTACACACAATAACACACTCTGTGGAGGAGAGACACACACCTCACTGACACACACCTCCACATACAATAACACACTCTGTGGAGGAGAGACACACACCTCCACACACACAATAACACACTCTGTGGAGGAGAGACACACACCTCCACACACAATAACACACTCTGTGGAGGAGACACACACCTCACTAACACACACCTCCACACACAATAACACACTCTGTGGAGGACAGACACACACCTCAGTAACACACACCTCCACACACACACAATAACACACTCTGTGGAGAGACACACACCACAGTAACACACACCTCCACACACAATAACACACTCTGTGGAGGAGAGACACACACCTCACTAACACACACCTCCACATACAATAACACACTCTGTGGAGGAGAGACACACACCTCACTAACACACACCTCCACACACAATAACACACTCTGTGGAGGAGAGACACACACCTCACTAACACACACCTCAACACACAATAACACACTCTGTGGAGAAGAGAAACACACCTCACTAACACACACCTCCACACACAATAACACACTCTGTGGAGGAGAGACACACACCTCACTAACACACACCTCCACACACAATAACACACTCTGTGGAGGAGAGAAACACACCTCACTAACACACACCTCCACACACAATAACACACTCTGTGGAGGAGAGACACACACCTCACTAACACACACCTCCACACACAATAACACACTCTGTGGAGGAGAGACACACACCTCACTAACACACACCTCCACACACAATAACACACTCTGTGGAGGAGAGACACACACCTCACTAACACACACCTCCACACACAATAACACACTCTGTGGAGGAGAGACACACACCTCACTAACACACACCTCCACACACAATAACACACTCTGTGGAGGAGAGACACACAACTCACTAACACACACCTCCACACACAATAACACACTCTGTGGAGGAGACACACACCTCACTAACACACACCTCCACACACAATAACACACTCTGTGGAGGACAGACACACACCTCAGTAACACACACCTCCACACACACACAATAAAACACTCTGTGGAGGAGAGACACACACCTCACTAACACACACCTCCACACACAATAACACACTCTGTGGAGGAGAGACACACACCTCACTAACACACACCTCCACACACAATAACACACTCTGTGCAGGAGTGACACAGACCTCACTAACACACACCTCAACACACAATAACACACTCTGTGGAGGAGAGACACACACCTCACTAACACACACCTCCACACACAATAACACACTCTGTGGAGGAGAGACACACACCTCACTAACACACACCTCCACACACAATAACACACTCTGTGGAGGAGAGACACACACCTCACTAACACACACCTCCACACACAATAACACACTCTGTGGAGGAGAGACACACACCTCACTAACACACACCTCCACACACAATAACACACTCTGTGGAGGAGAGACACACACCTCACTAACACACACCTCCACACACAATAACACACTCTGTGGAGGAGAGACACACACCTCACTAACACACACCTCCACACACAATAACACACTCTGTGGAGGAGAGACACACACCTCACTAACACACACCTCCACACACAATAACACACTCTGTGGAGGAGAGAAACACACCTCACTAACACACACCTCCACACACAATAACACACTCTGTGGAGGAGACACACACCTCACTAACACACACCTCCACACACAATAACACACTCTGTGGAGGACAGACACACACCTCAGTAACACACACCTCCACACACAATAACACACTCTGTGGAGGACAGACACACACCTCAGTAACACACACCTCCACACACACACAATAACACACTCTGTGGAGAGACACACACCACAGTAATACACACCTTCACACACAATAGCACACTCTGTGGAGGAGAGACACACACCTCACTAACACACACCTCCACACACAATAACACACTCTGTGGAGGAGAGACACACACCTCACTAACACACACCTCCACACACAATAACACACTCTGTGGAGGAGAGACACACACCTCACTAACACACACCTCCACACACAATAACACACTCTGTGCAGGAGTGACACAGACCTCACTAACACACACCTCAACACACAATAACACACTCTGTGGAGGAGAGACACACACCTCACTAACACACACCTCCACACACAATAACACACTCTGTGGAGGAGAGACACACACCTCACTAACACACACCTCCACACACAATAACACACTCTGTGGAGGACAGACACACACCTCAGTAACACACACCTCCACACACACACAATAACACACTCTGTGGAGAGACACACACCACAGTAATACACACCTTCACACACAATAGCACACTCTGTGGAGGAGAGACACACACCTCACTAACACACACCTCCACACACAATAACACACTCTGTGGAGGAGAGACACACACCTCACTAACACACACCTCCACACACAATAACACACTCTGTGGAGGAGAGACACACACCTCACTAACACACACCTCCACACACAATAACACACTCTGTGGAGGAGTGACACAGACCTCACTAACACACACCTCCACACACAATAACACACTCTGTGGAGGAGAGACACAGACCTCACTAACACACACCTCAACACACAATAACACACTCTGTGGAGGAGAGACACACACCTCACTAACACACACCTCCACACACAAAAACACACTCTGTGGAGGAGAGACACACACCTCACTAACACACACCTCCACACACAATAACACACTCTGTGGAGGAGAGACACACACCTCACTAACACACACCTCCACACACAATGACACACTCTGTGGAGGAGAGAAACACACCTCACTAACACACACCTCCACACACAATAACACACTCTGTGGAGGAGAGACACACACCTCACTAACACACACCTCACACACAATAACACACTCTGTGGAGGAGAGACACACACCTCACTAACACACACCTCCACACACAATAACACTCTGTGGAGGAGAGACACACACCTCACTAACACACACCTCCACACACAATAACACACTCTGTGGAGGAGAGACACACACCTCACTAACACACACCTCCACACACAATAACACACTCTGTGGAGGAGAGACACACACCTCACTAACACACACCTCCACACACAATAACACACACTGTGGAGGAGAGACACACACCTCCACACACACAATAACACACTCTGTGGAGGAGAGACACACACCTCACTAACACACACCTCCACACACAATAACACACACTGTGGAGGAGAGACACACACCTCCACACACACAATAACACACTCTGTGGAGGAGAGACACACACCTCCACACACAATAACACACTCTGTGGAGGAGACACACACCTCACTAACACACACCTCCACACACAATAACACACTCTGTGGAGGAGAGACACACACCTCACTAACACACACCTCCACACACAATAACACACTCTGTGGAGGAGAGACACACACCTCACTAACACACACCTCCACACACAATAACACACTCTGTGGAGGACAGACACACACCTCACTAACACACACCTCCACACACAATAACACACTCTGTGGAGGACAGACACACACCACAGTAATACACACCTTCACACACAATAGCACACTCTGTGGAGGAGAGACACACACCTCACTAACACACACCTCCACACACAATAACACACTCTGTGGAGGAGAGACACACACCTCACTAACACACACCTCCACACACAATAACACACTCTGTGGAGGAGAGACACACACCTCACTAACACACACCTCCACACACAATAACACACTCTGTGCAGGAGTGACACAGACCTCACTAACACACACCTCAACACACAATAACACACTCTGTGGAGGAGAGACACACACCTCACTAACACACACCTCCACACACAATAACACACTCTGTGGAGGAGAGACACACACCTCACTAACACACACCTCCACACACAATAACACACTCTGTGGAGGACAGACACACACCTCAGTAACACACACCTCCACACACACACAATAACACACTCTGTGGAGAGACACACACCACAGTAATACACACCTTCACACACAATAGCACACTCTGTGGAGGAGAGACACACACCTCACTAACACACACCTCCACACACAATAACACACTCTGTGGAGGAGAGACACACACCTCACTAACACACACCTCCACACACAATAACACACTCTGTGGAGGAGAGACACACACCTCACTAACACACACCTCCACACACAATAACACACTCTGTGGAGGAGTGACACAGACCTCACTAACACACACCTCCACACACAATAACACACTCTGTGGAGGAGAGACACAGACCTCACTAACACACACCTCAACACACAATAACACACTCTGTGGAGGAGAGACACACACCTCACTAACACACACCTCCACACACAAAAACACACTCTGTGGAGGAGAGACACACACCTCACTAACACACACCTCCACACACAATAACACACTCTGTGGAGGAGAGACACACACCTCACTAACACACACCTCCACACACAATGACACACTCTGTGGAGGAGAGAAACACACCTCACTAACACACACCTCCACACACAATAACACACTCTGTGGAGGAGAGACACACACCTCACTAACATACACCTCACACACAATAACACACTCTGTGGAGGAGAGACACACACCTCACTAACACACACCTCCACACACAATAACACTCTGTGGAGGAGAGACACACACCTCACTAACACACACCTCCACACACAATAACACACTCTGTGAAGGAGAGACACACACCTCACTAACACACACCTCCACACACAATAACACACTCTGTGGAGGAGAGACACACACCTCACTAACACACACCTCCACACACAATAACACACACTGTGGAGGAGAGACACACACCTCCACACACACAATAACACACTCTGTGGAGGAGAGACACACACCTCCACACACAATAACACACTCTGTGGAGGAGACACACACCTCACTAACACACACCTCCACACACAATAACACACTCTGTGGAGGACAGACACACACCTCAGTAACACACACCTCCACACACACACAATAACACACTCTGTGGAGAGACACACACCACAGTAACACACACCTCCACACACAATAACACACTCTGTGGAGGAGAGACACACACCTCACTAACACACACCTCCACATACAATAACACACTCTGTGGAGGAGAGACACACACCTCACTAACACACACCTCCACACACAATAACACACTCTGTGGAGGAGAGACACACACCTCACTAACACACACCTCAACACACAATAACACACTCTGTGGAGGAGAGAAACACACCTCACTAACACACACCTCCACACACAATAACACACTCTGTGGAGGAGAGACACACACCTCACTAACACACACCTCCACACACAATAACACACTCTGTGGAGGAGAGAAACACACCTCACTAACACACACCTCCACACACAATAACACACTCTGTGGAGGAGAGACACACACCTCACTAACACACACCTCCACACACAATAACACACTCTGTGGAGGAGAGACACACACCTCACTAACACACACCTCCACACACAATAACACACTCTGTGGAGGAGAGACACACACCTCACTAACACACACCTCCACACACAATAACACACTCTGTGGAGGAGACACACACCTCACTAACACACACCTCCACACACAATAACACACTCTGTGGAGGACAGACACACACCTCACTAACACACACCTCCACACACAATAACACACTCTGTGGAGGAGAGACACACACCTCACTAACACACACCTCCACACACAATAACACACTCTGTGGAGGAGAGACACACACCTCACTAACACACACCTCCACACACAATAACACACTCTGTGGAGGAGAGACACACACCTCACTAACACACACCTCCACACACAATAACACACTCTGTGGAGGAGAGACACACACCTCACTAACACACACCTCCACACACAATAACACACTCTGTGGAGGAGAGACACACACCTCACTAACACACACCTCCACACACAATAACACACACTGTGGAGGAGAGACACACACCTCCACACACACAATAACACACTCTGTGGAGGAGAGACACACACCTCCACACACAATAACACACTCTGTGGAGGAGACACACACCTCACTAACACACACCTCCACACACAATAACACACTCTGTGGAGGACAGACACACACCTCAGTAACACACACCTCCACACACACACAATAACACACTCTGTGGAGAGACACACACCACAGTAACACACACCTCCACACACAATAACACACTCTGTGGAGGAGAGACACACACCTCACTAACACACACCTCCACATACAATAACACACTCTGTGGAGGAGAGACACACACCTCACTAACACACACCTCCACACACAATAACACACTCTGTGGAGGAGAGACACACACCTCACTAACACACACCTCAACACACAATAACACACTCTGTGGAGGAGAGAAACACACCTCACTAACACACACCTCCACACACAATAACACACTCTGTGGAGGAGAGACACACACCTCACTAACACACACCTCCACACACAATAACACACTCTGTGGAGGAGAGAAACACACCTCACTAACACACACCTCCACACACAATAACACACTCTGTGGAGGAGAGACACACACCTCACTAACACACACCTCCACACACAATAACACACTCTGTGGAGGAGAGACACACACCTCACTAACACACACCTCCACACACAATAACACACTCTGTGGAGGAGAGACACACACCTCACTAACACACACCTCCACACACAATAACACACTCTGTGGAGGAGACACACACCTCACTAACACACACCTCCACACACAATAACACACTCTGTGGAGGACAGACACACACCTCAGTAACACACACCTCCACACACACACAATAACACACTCTGTGGAGGAGAGACACACACCTCACTAACACACACCTCCACACACAATAACACACTCTGTGGAGGAGAGACACACACCTCACTAACACACACCTCCACACACAATAACACACTCTGTGCAGGAGTGACACAGACCTCACTAACACACACCTCAACACACAATAACACACTCTGTGGAGGAGAGACACACACCTCACTAACACACACCTCCACACACAATAACACACTCTGTGGAGGAGAGACACACACCTCACTAACACACACCTCCACACACAATAACACACTCTGTGGAGGAGAGACACACACCTCACTAACACACACCTCCACACACAATAACACACTCTGTGGAGGAGAGACACACACCTCACTAACACACACCTCCACACACAATAACACACTCTGTGGAGGAGAGACACACACCTCACTAACACACACCTCCACACACAATAACACACTCTGTGGAGGAGAGACACACACCTCACTAAAACACACCTCAACACACAATAACACACTCTGTGGAGGAGAGAAACACACCTCACTAACACACACCTCCACACACAATAACACACTCTGTGGAGGAGAGACACACACCTCACTAACACACACCTCCACACACAATAAAACACTCTGTGGAGGAGAGACACACACCTCACTAACACACACCTCCACACACAATAACACACTCTGTGGAGGAGAGACACACACCTCACTAACACACACCTCCACACACAATAACACACTCTGTGGAGGAGAGACACACACCTCACTAACACACACCTCCACACACAATAACACACACTGTGGAGGAGAGACACACACCTCCACACACACAATAACACACTCTGTGGAGGAGAGACACACACCTCCACACACAATAACACACTCTGTGGAGGAGACACACACCTCACTAACACACACCTCCACACACAATAACACACTCTGTGGAGGACAGACACACACCTCAGTAACACACACCTCCACACACACACAATAACACACTCTGTGGAGAGACACACACCACAGTAACACACACCTCCACACACAATAACACACTCTGTGGAGGAGAGACACACACCTCACTAACACACACCTCCACATACAATAACACACTCTGTGGAGGAGAGACACACACCTCCACACACACAATAACACACTCTGTGGAGGAGAGACACACACCTCCACACACAATAACACACTCTGTGGAGGAGACACACACCTCACTAACACACACCTCCACACACAATAACACACTCTGTGGAGGACAGACACACACCTCAGTAACACACACCTCCACACACACACAATAACACACTCTGTGGAGAGACACACACCACAGTAACACACACCTCCACACACAATAACACACTCTGTGGAGGAGAGACACACACCTCACTAACACACACCTCCACATACAATAACACACTCTGTGGAGGAGAGACACACACCTCACTAACACACACCTCCACACACAGTAACACACTCTGTGGAGGAGACACACACCTCACTAACACACACCTCCACACACAATAACACACTCTGTGGAGGAGAGACACACACCTCACTAACACACACCTCCACACACAATAACACACTCTGTGGAGGAGAGACACACACCTCACTAACACACACCTCAACACACAATAACACACTCTGTGGAGGAGAGAAACTCACCTCACTAACACACACCTCCACACACAATAACACACTCTGTGGAGGAGAGACACACACCTCACTAACACACACCTCCACACACAATAACACACTCTGTGGAGGAGAGACACACACCTCACTAACACACGCCTCCACACACAATAACACACTCTGTGGAGGAGAGACACACACCTCACTAACACACACCTCCACACACAATAACACACTCTGTGGAGGAGAGAAACACACCTCACTAACACACACCTCCACACACAATAACACACTCTGTGGAGGAGAGACACACACCTCACTAACACACACCTCCACACACAATAACACACTCTGTGGAGGAGAGAATCACACCTCACTAACACACACCTCCACACACAATAACACACCCTGTGGAGGAGAGACACACACCTCACTAACACACACCTCCACACACACAATAACACACACTGTGGAGGAGAGACACACACCTCCACACACACAATAACACACTCTGTGGAGGAGAGACACACACCTCACTAACACACACCTCCACACACAATAATACACTCTGTGGAGGAGACACACACCTCACTAACACACACCTCCACACACAATAACACAATCTGTGGAGGACAGACACACACCTCAGTAACACACACCTCCACACACACACAATAACACACTCTGTGGAGAGACACACACCACAGTAACACACACCTCCACACACACACAATAACACACTCTGTGGAGAGACACACACCACAGTAACACACACCTTCACACACAATAACACACTCTGTGGAGGAGAGACACACACCTCACTAACACACACCTCCACACACAATAACACACTCTGTGCAGGAGTGACACAGACCTCACTAACACACACCTCAACACACAATAACACACTCTGTGGAGGAGAGACACACACCTCACTAACACACGCCTCCACACACAATAACACACTCTGTGCAGGAGTGACACAGACCTCACTAACACACACCTCCACACACAATAACACACTCTGTGGAGGAGAGACACACACCTCACTAACGCACATCTCCACACACAATAACACACTCTGTGGAGGAGAGACACACACCTCACTAACACACACCTCCACACACAATAACACACTCTGTGGAGGAGAGACATACACCTCACTAACACACACCTCCACACACAATAACACACTCTGTGGAGGAGAGAGACACACCTCACTAACACACGCCTCCACACACAATAACACACTCTGTGCAGGAGTGACACAGACCTCACTAACACACACCTCAACACACAATAACACACTCTGTGGAGGAGAGACACACACCTCACTAACACACACCTCCACACACAATAACACACTCTGTGGAGGAGAGACACACACCTCACTAACACACATCTCCACACACAATAACACACTCTGTGGAGGAGAGACACACACCTCACTAACACACACCTCCACACACACAATAACACACACTGTGGAGGAGAGACACACACCTCCACACACACAATAACACACTCTGTGGAGGAGAGACACACACCTCACTAACACACACCTCCACACACAATAACACACTCTGTGGAGAGACACACACCACAGTAACACACACCTCCACACACAATAACACACTCTGTGGAGGAGAGACACACACCTCACTAACACACACCTCCACACACAATAACACACTCTGTGGAGGAGAGACACACACCTCACTAACACACACCTCCAAACACAATAACACACTCTGTGGAGGACAGACACACACCTCAGTAACACACACCTCCACACACACACAATAACACACTCTGTGGAGAGACACACACCACAGTAACACACACCTCCACACACAGTAACACACTCTGTGGAGGAGAGACACACACCTCACTAACACACACCTCCACACACAATAACACACTCTGTGGAGGAGAGACACACACCTCACTAACACACACCTCCACACACAATAACACACTCTGTGGAGGAGAGACACACACCTCACTAACACACACCTCCACACACAATAACACACTCTGTGGAGGAGAGACACACACCTCACTAACACACACCTCCACACACAATAACACACTCTGTGGAGGAGAGACACACACCTCACTAACACACACCTCCACACACAGTAACACACTCTGTGGAGGAGACACACACCTCACTAACACACACCTCCACACACTATAACACACTCTGTGGAGGAGAAACATACACCTCACTAACACACACCTCCACAGGTCCACTCCCTCCAGCTTGGGGTCCATGCTGTCCACTCCAGTCCAGGTCGACACAGGGGACATCAAATGGCTGATCAGTTCATTATTGTTGAGATGTCTATCACCACCTACTGGTGCACTGTCCTATAATCAGTGTACAGAACTTACACAGCTCCAACACCTGGGCTCCAGCCCTGAGCACCACAGCTACTGATAATTAATCTAACTTCATGTCACACTGCTCTCTAATGAGAGGAGACTGATCAACATTTCCTCTCACTCTCTAAACTTACATAAGTATTTACAATATAATCAACTCAATCAGAATCAAACAGTCCATGTCCCTGTCCCATCTGACCTTTTCTGATCCCTCATCACCACCTATAGGTTGTTTGCAGATGACATCATGTCACTGCCTGATCTGCAGGTGGAGGACAGGAAGTGATGTCATACACAGGGAGCTCTACGATCACTAATAAAGCTGATAAATCAATAATCATTGTTACTTTTACTGATAAATCATGAGAAACATAAATTAAATACCAACATTGTTGTTCAAGAGTGACAAATAAAAGCAATAATGTGACTGAAAAAGGCTTATGAGCCAAAGCCTGTGTTCAGGACGAGACTGAGACAGCTTCCTGATCTGAAACTTCTTGTTGGAATTTAGTTGTGTTTTGTCTATGTTTTAAATCTCTCACCAGCTCAGACCCAGCACCAACACAACTGTGTACAACACACACTCACTTCTCACACCTGCATGAGACTGCAGTCAGCTTTTAATTCACCTGTGTCCCGTTCCACCTTAAACACTAGAGCATACACCATACACCTGCTGCACCATTTAAGGTGGAATGGAAAGCTTCTTTAATTGTGTGATCTGTGAGGAGCGAGTGTTTTATTTTGCTGAGTTCTGTGGCAGCTGTGTGTCACTGGTGAAGGACTGAATACCTAAAGTTACTTTAAGTAAACAACCATAACATTAATGTTGAGAGGCGATGCAGCACGGGTTGTTTTTGTTGCTCCTTTAATCCACTGGATGATAAAAGAGAACCACACTGCAGTCATTGTGGAGTGACCGAACTTCTAAAACCAAGTTGTGTGTCTAAATACTTCAGTGATCTTTCATTAGTGTTTTTGAGTTAAAGGACGTCTGGAGAAGAAGACAATAGCTGCTAATCTCACAGTTCAGTTTAAATCTGTCTCCATCATCATCTCCAACATGTGTTGTGTTGTTTTGTTTGTACATTTCTCTCGTAATATGGTCTACATCATCACAATGCAGGCTCCATTCTGGTTCTCTCATCCTACCCTCGAGATTCCACACATCATCAGAACCATGAGACTGAAAACAACCTGGACTTCAGCTGAGGGTTTCTCCCTTCAGATTCTCAGCAGGTCTGGTCTCTAATTTCTTTAGGGGGTTGTACAGCAATGGTAAAAGTCCAAGTGCAGACTGTTACACCTAAGTACTCAGTCTGACGCTCAGAAGGCATTTCTACAGATGGTCACTAGTTCATCAGCTTCTGTCAAACTGAATATTTAACTAATGGTTCATCATCTGATGCTAAATCATCACACATCTCCCATAACGGTAGTTTAGTTTACTGAGGAATAGCAAACAAACACTGATTATTTATGAATAAAAAAGAATACATTTGTCAGTGACCAAGCCTCTGTAGGAAGGAGGACTCTGGGGGCAGCAGCAGTTTGTCTGAATGGTCTTTTATTTACACACCAGAATGACACACTGTAACACACCCCAAATGACCAGCTTTTCTTCTCAACGCAAAACAAACAACAGTCACTTTCAGTCCCTCTTCTTCTCTTCCTGCTCTCAGTGCTGGCCCCTCCTTTGTTCTCATCAGCACATCCTTCACTAGGAGTATATCACTGGTGTGATGGAAACAGGTCATCAGGGAGTGAGAGAGAGAGAGAGAGAGAGAGAGAGAGAGAGAGAGAGAGAGAGAGAGAGAGGAACACTGCATGAATTAATTCACATTTCTGGTAGAGGACATGGGTTTGAAAAGCAACATTTTTTTATTTTATTCAATTCATTTTATTGGACCAATTCTAAAGTGGGCTTTCAAGTCATCATCAGTGAGTCCAGATGGATATTTGGACCTGGTTGATCTCGGTTGGAAGGCTACCACTCTTCCCCCAATATTCACAGACTGCTGAATTAATCCATTATGTCTCCTAAACTGTCACTGATCTATAAATCTCTTAGTGGTGTAGGATTATGGAGTAAAACAGCATCTGTAAATGAAATGTTGTGAATGAGGTACTGCTGAAATGAGTTAAATTGTGTCAGACCATAAAATCTGATGAACGTGTGGTATGGCTGAATGCCTAATATTGTTTATTATTAAAGTTAATAATAACATGAACTCCTGCACCTTAAAGATTAGTTCACTGATGAAGTGGTGCCTGTCTGGTTTGAAAGATCTCACTAACATGGGACACACCCACTGTAGAGAGGGTGGAACCCAGGTAGGGAGTGTATTGATCCCCAGGGGAAGATAAAGGTGAGCACACCCAGGGGAGTTCACTTCCACTTTGGTCAAACAAAGGGACAGTGGGAATTGTTTGGTGTGTTGCTGTTGGAGGAACTTAGCCTGTGTATGTGCACTGGTGGGAGCAGCCGACCAGTTGAGAAGTGGAGAAGCACAGGCAGCTGAATTAATGGCTGGTGTGGATTGGTGTTAGCAGTGACTTAACCGGTGCTGGTTCAACGCTGCTTGCACATTCATTGGGTTACAGCTACAGAACAGTTATACCTCAGTCATATTGTTTTACCTGGAGTGGGGCAGCAGCCGGGGCACTTGTGGGCCACTGTTTTCCCTCCACTGTTTATTGTATTGTTTTTATCTTGTGCATTACATGGACTGTAATTGTACTGTGTTCATCCAGCTTATAGCTGAGCCACCCGTTACTATTTTACATTTTTATTAATAACACTGTTTTGAGGTTTAGCTTTAGACCTTAAGGCTGTTATCTGTAACGTATTGTAATGACATATCACAGGTCGTTTCTGTTGCTGTTTGTTCTTTTCTTTGTTTTGTGGTCAAGGAGTGGGTCACCCTGGTGCTCTGGTTGTGCCCTTTTATTTTGGTGGTGTAATCTTGTTGGTGACCTCAGTCTGTGATCTTGGTTTTGCGTGGTCGGTGGTAGTTTGTGTGTCCATTAGTGATGTTTTTGTGAAAAGGGTTCCGTGGGTTTGGGCACTTCCTTGGCAACACTGTTTTGGGCCTGTGCTATGTTATGTAGTGTCTGTACATCAGCTTATACCCCACACAGTTTCCAATAGTGTTTACAACATTTATATATATACTAATTAATTGAAATAAAGTTTGTATCGAGACTTGATATCCTGACTGATGCATGTGCATTATTGACTGGCTCTCACACTCTTTTAATTGAGTGGGCTAGCGAGGGGTCCCCTTCCCCATAATATAGGGGTGGTGTAGTCAATGCTTTATACAGATTTAGGTGTGCACATTAGTGTAAATCTTGGGTACTTGTGGGATAGTGCCACACCTAGTGACAGTCAACGTCACCACAAACGTTTTGAGTTTCCTGGTGTAACAGTGGGAGTTTTCAGTGTGACGACACAAATCCACACTCACAGCTCCACTTGATGTGATTGTTTCTTTGAGAGTAAAAAACTTATACCTGCATTTTAATATGATTTTCCTTTCATTTTAAAATATAAAATAAACCAGTAAAAGCTGTTAAAACAATGTTTCCAGTGTTTTCTTCAGAGTCATTTATAATCTCCTTCCTCAAGACTAACTCTTAATATAGAGATATTTGTTTCTACATTTTAACATGCTGCTTTGGCTCCTCCCACTCATTCTGAGCCTTCTCACCTGACAGTCGTAGCAGTTCAAACTGAAATCTCTCTTTTGACCAATCTGAGCACTCACTGCAAACAACTTCTAAATACAACGCCCCCTGTCTGCAGTCTTCCAGTTGGAGTTAGAGTATGACGCTAAAGGTCTGATTATGTTCTGAGATCTTGACTTTCTTTTATAAAAATGATGTGACTTGTTTTAGAACATGGACATGTGTTATATGCTGTGCATTGCCAAGAAATGTAGGAAGGAAAATTCCATATTATTTGATTATCATCGTCTCACTTCTCCACAGAATTAAAAGCCATATGTATGTAACTGTTTCCTAATTTAGTTTTCGAAATCCAAACTGTAAAGTTTCATAAATGCGATGTGAGTACTGATAAACAGACTTTTCAGTTAATTACTTTTTTGTTGGTCATTATATGGATTATTCAGTTGTAGAGAGCCCAGTCTGAACTCACTAGAGGTTTGATGATTTCCATAGAGAGGGTCCACTTTGCATCATGAGCCCATGCTTCAGTGCTCTGCTAGTGTTTATAGTCCTGTGAGTTTAACACTTCATGACTGAGAGCTGCTGCCCCACAAACTTCACCCACAGCAACCATGACTTTGGTCTCCATCTTCATCTGGACACTGGCTCTCTGGACGAGAGGTGAGGAAAGCTGTTAATATTTTGATTGTTTTTATTTATATTTGAAGGCAACATTTTGGCTTTTAATGATATTTCCTTTATTTTTACCTCTGAAATACAATGTTTGTGTCCATTAATATCAATATATTTATTTTTCCATTATAGATTCATTTGGAGATAAAATCCTGACACAGTCTCCAGGATCTCAGTCTGTTTCTCCAGGAGACACTGTTACTATCAGCTGCAGATCCAGTGAGAGTGTAAGCAGCTATCTCCACTGGTATCAGCAGAAACCTGGAGAAGCTCCTAAACTCCTGATCTATAGCACATCCACCCGTCAGTCTGGAGTCTCAGATCGTTTCAGTGGGAGTGGATCTGGTACAGGTTTTACTCTAAAAATCACTGGAGTAAAGCCTGAAGATGCAGGAGATTATTACTGTCAGCAGGGTAGCAGCTATCCATTCACACAATGTTAGAGCGTCGTACAAAAACCTCCTTCAGCTGTAGAGGAACTGTTCTGAGTCAGAAACACTTACTGATCTGAGAACAGCTGCTAAAGCTGCACTCAACTGAACTCATCAGCTCCAGAACACTACAGTAGTGAAGAGTGTTCTCTCTTTGGGGAGTTTTCCTCACTGTGGAACAGGGATTTACATCAGGAGATGGAGTATCTCACCAGGAGCAGATTAACACACTCAGCACATTACACACTTTACAACCAGTATAAACACAGTGTATACACACTTTATACACACTATACGCATTCAACATACAGTCTCCACACATTAATTACACACTTTACACAATTTGTTTAAATAGTATTTTACTTTATTCACACAGTAAAATCACTACATTTGTTTCAAGTAGAACTTTAAAAGTTATGTATAAAAAGGAAAGACATGTCCCTGAACTTTAGTGTCTTGCTGAAGTCTATCATGTGGATCAAGTCAGTTCTTCGAAGATTAGACCAGTTTAAACTACACAGAACTTGTGTAGCATATTAGAGGAAGTGTTTTATTATTATTTTATTATTTTCTTCTTCTTCTTCTTCTTCTTCTTATTATTATTATTGTTATTGTTATTGTTATTGTTATTACTATTATTATTCTAAAACCTGCTCATCCTTTTTTAAAGTCATCCTTGTGGGGTTCATTATCTTCATCGTCTGTGTAAATATGTTCATCTTGACTCAGTCAAACTCAAGGACAACACTCAGCACTGAATCTACAGCTAAACTCATTCTCCAACAAGTAAAGCTTCTATTTTGGGCCTAAACATATATTGGCAATTTACCAGAACCACAAACAATGCTAAAGAATCACACACATTGGACTATATTTATTTGTGTGCAGTGTCAGTTATTCCCTCTGCCTCAGCATCATGTCTCTGGGCTGGGTCAAGCCACAGGACGACCTCTACATCTCAGGTAGCGTTCTCCATTGATTAGAAATGGACAAAGGACCCTGTGGCGTGTTGAATCCAGCCTCTATATGAATCCACACCTACGTCGTCACATGCTGCATCCATTAACTGGAGAAGACTGTCCCAGGTACAGGGCAAATCAGCTGTGATTTAGAAGGAGGACACAGTGATGTTCCTTCAAGCCCCCTGTCCCCAGTTCTCCTGATGTTTGTGGGAATCAAACCAGGGACAGTCCCAAGCCCACTTCTCTAACCATTACAGCATGGCTGCCCACAAGAGAAAGAAGTGCAGAGTTCCTGGACGTTCTGTAATAACGTGTAGATGAAAAGAATGAATCTATGAAGACCCTCTTCCATCCCTTTGCTCTAAAAATCTATTTATTTCATAATTATAATATAGAGGAGGTATCAGATATTAAACCTAGAGAACTGATACTAAACTTGATCTTAGCTGAAAGGCAGAGTAGTGATGATCCTCCCACTGAAATGTAGCTGGTGCAATGTGGACAATATCAATCTAACACATAATCACACAGCCATTCTGTGATCAGGCCCCTGTCCTGCTCAGCTCCCCCACTACATTCTGTCCTCCCCAGACATGTCCTTTTACTTAGAGTTAATAAAAGTGTGGTGTAAGTGTTATTTTATTGTTATTATAAATGTACAGTTACTGTAAATTGAAATGTATATTTAGTGTTACTCTAGTGTTTCTCTTGGTGCAGTCTTAGGCAGAGTCCAGTGTTAGTGTAAGACCAGCAGGAGGCATTTTTACTGGTTGTTTAGTCTTTTTCACTGAGACAAAAAGACATCAGTGTAAACTGATACATTCATCATGGAGCTTAAACATCATCTGTTTCCATCACCTTCACAATGTGTGAGAGCAGCACCACCATTTTCTAAGATTCTGTTTCTGTTTTTCTTCAACTGAACTTTCTTAAATTACACACTGCTTCAATAGCAGAAGAAACCACTCAGTGTCTGATTATTTCCACCTGCTCTGAACCAGTCTTGGACAGACATTAGATCTGCTGGCATCTCCCATAGTGTATTCTCTAAGATTCACCCAAAACACTGTTACATTTAATTTTGAATAATTAACACTTTTCATATTCTGTAACATTGCTGTAACACAGTGGTGTCACCCATGAAAGACTTGACCACCACCTGCTGAACAATGAATTAACAAATGAAACACTAGGACTATGACACTGTGACAGTTCTCATCAGCACTAAGGAACTGAAACCAAGCTCCAAACAACTGAACTCTACACATCATTTTACACACACCAGTAAAGAGAGAGAGAGAGAGAGAGAGAGAGAGAGAGAGAGAGAGAGAGAGAGCAGTGAGGTGAAACTCAGATTTACATGAACAGTCCTGAGTCGTCCTCTTTCTCCCAGAATAGAGCAGCACCTTCACCAGATGTTCAGCTTCATTCAGTAAACTTGTCCGACTTGAGGGTTCTCAGACTTATTTAACTTTAAATCTATTTGCAGATTTCTATATGTTTTCAGGTAAAAAATGTAGACAGTTTGTACACACCCTGAGCTCTCAATGCCTGATAAGTCAGATTATGATATTCCCACACCATGCCACATGTAACCATCGTTATTGTTCTTCAAAGAAGTCATCAAGTTGTGAAAAGGCTTTAAACTAAACCTTATTTAAATACTCGAGTACCAATAGTGTTTTAAAGGGAAATAAGTGTTTACACAGTTTTTCTATTGCTGCCCTATATTTCATTTTACTGATGTTGTTGTTCTATCAAATTTAAAGTGGCTTGACATCAAAAAATCAACTGTGTACATAAATGTCCACTTCATGTGTGTGTTTCACCGTTTTATAAAACCAGAGAAGTAAACAATTTCTTAAAACACTGCTAACAGCAACAGTATTAAATAACTTATATTTTTATTTTTCCTATAATTACAGATGTTTTATTCACATTTTTACCTATTGGCAGTAAAACCATAAACTTTATGAGTCAAGTCAAGTGAATGTTATTATCATTCCAGTGACATACAGTTTACAGTACACAGTGAAACGAAACAGGTTTCCTCCAGGACCGACAAACACAGAACATCTCACACAGGGCTAAAGTGCTCGAGGGCAACATGTGCAACAACGCTAGATGCTAGACCACTGCCTCATGACAATCATCTGGAACACTTCATGATGATTGGAGTGAGTGCACTGGGACAGTATTCACTGAGGCAGGACACAGGAGACATCTTTGACACGAGGATGATGATGGTTGGCTTGAAGCACATTGGGATGATGGCGCTGCTCTGGGAGGTGTTGAAGATGTCAGTGAAGATATGTTAGCTGGTCTGCACATCCTCTGAACACTCAGCCATGAATGTAGTCTGCTCCAGCAGCTTTTCCTGGGTTCATTTTACATAGAGTTTTCCTCACATTAACTCTTCATTGGGAGGAGTGGTGCTCTTCCTCAGCATCGTGTCGTTCTGCACCTCAAACCATGTGTAGAATTTGTTCAGTGCATTGGGAAGGGAAGACTCACTGTCCAGATGGAGACAGAACTGCTCTAAGAATCTGTAGCTTCTACAGTGTGGGAGTGTTTTCCATTATTAACAGCTGCAGAATCCATTAATATTGTGTTATAGTTCAGAAATAGTTTGTGTAAAGAGTGAAGTGAGCTGTGTTTAGAGCAGGCTTTTGTATTAAATGTAAAGCTGGATTGTAGAGTCAATGATGGGTTATTAGACATGCATTATAGTTTAACTCATAACAGCCCAGACCCAGTTCACCATAAATCCAAATTGTGAGAAATATAAAACAGGCCAAAGAAACAACATAGAACATTTTTTTAACATTTCTTGCTGTAAATTTTGGGTTGAAATTGCAACATAACAAACATCACAGCAACCATTTTCTAAACTTGTATTTGCACATTTTGTCCCTGAAAAGTGATCCGAGCGGGTCGTACAGTATGTAACACAGGACAGGTGACTAAAGCAGTTCAAATGTTAAAAGGTTTGGAACACACCTTTTATAAATACAAGTATGTTTTTAAAATAAACATTTCTATGTATTCACCAATCACACCATCGTTCTATAAATGAGGTCAAACAAACACAAATTCACACACTGTCACATGACTGCATTCAGGATGCTCAGTAAATGTCACTTAGGGACGTCATGATTTAAAGTGAAGGATAAAGCTGTGTAGGGAATTTTCCAGACCTCATCAAATGTTTGTGACACATTTGTCACCACGGGTTCTTACTGATTTGGTAAGACTATTTCTAAGGTTGGCTTCTTAACAGTTAATTAACATTTAAGAAGCAGGTAACTCACTAATGACAAAGAAATAACCAAAACCAAGAGTAACACATCTGTTGTAAGCACTCACACATTTGTAAAATGCTATGTATTTATTTAATGTATTTTAAGATTGGTTAAATAGGTTATTAACTGTTTATATATTATATTATTATTATAACGTCCTAAACATTTATGCTGTAATATTCAGTTCAAAGCAGACTTCAACTGTCTGGATATGACATGCTGATCCTACAATATAAACAGGTTAAAATATTTAAATCCAGACTGGTCTAATGTGGTAGTCATTGCTAGTAAATGAACTCATCTGCCGTACTTGTACATGGTAGGATTAGTGTATATTCAGGTGTCCTGTCGATCAGAAGTCACTATAAACCAGTAATACATTTACAAAGAGCAGGTCAGGATGGAAGTTCATCACTGCATTTTTGTTATGAATTCTAGCCTTAATAAGCACTTCCTAAGTGTAAGTCTGTAGTTATAAAGGGTGAATTAGTAACACTGTAGTTACGGTCTTGCAAGTTCCTTAATAAATACTTTATTCATGTATGTTACTCATTATGAACTACTTCCACAACAGTAAATGCTTGTAATAGAGAATGTGTACATTCAACTTTAGTTTTACAATTGCTAAATAAAGACTTTCAGTCCAATATCCAGTGAAATGTTACACCATGAATGTAAAAGAAACTGCTGTAAACACACAGTGCCCCTTGATATCTACAATAACAGTGAATATTCCTTGCAGCTTAAAAACTATAACTGTGATAACGTGATTACTCTGAATGTCTGTTAAGTTAAAAGTATTTAACACACTGTATAAATACCTTTATAATGTTTGTAAATTCTCTTTCATATAATATGCTAATTGTGACTTTTAACTGCTTATTAATCATTAATAAACTGCTTGATAATAGACTGTTAAGAAGCAGACCTTAAAACAAGTTTTACCAAATATTCTTATTGCTATCATAGTTTCCTTCACCAAAATAAATATGATGATTTTTGAAGATGATTTCCATAGAGAGGGTCCACTTTGCATCATGAGCCCATGCTTCAGTGCTCTGCTAGTGTTTATAGCCCTGTGAGTTTAACACTTCATGACTGAGAGCTGCTGCCCCACAAACTTCACCCACAACAACCATGACTTTGGTCTCCATCTTCATCTGGACACTGGCGCTCTGGACGAGAGGTAACATAACTGATTTTCTTTATGGATATTTGTTTCTGATATAAAACACATAATTTTATTTAAATCTTATGATTTGCAGTTACAGTGAACACATGTACATATAAAGTTAAATAAATACAAGCAAAATAAATAGTAATAACAATAACAATATTATAAATCATTAATTAATTAAAACACCTGAGCACATTTTGAATAATTTGACAAGAAACATTTAACAATTAAAAAAAAAAAAACATTTTATTTACAGTTTTCTAAGTGTATTTATTCATATTAACTTATTTATACTATTTATATTTACGCTTTCCTTTAGGATCCAGTGGTCAGGTGACTGTGACTCAGACTCCTTCAGTTAAAACAGTTTCTACAGGACAATCAGTCACCGTCAACTGTAGAACCAGCCCTGCAGTGTTTCGCTGGAGTAATGGAAAAGAAGGATTAAACTGGTATCAGCAGAAACCTGGAGAAGCTTCTAAACTCCTGATTTACAATGCTAACACTAGACAGTCAGGTATTTCAGATCGTTTCAGTGGCAGTGGATCTGGATCTGACTTCATTCTGACCATCAGTAACGTCCAGACTGAAGATGCAGGAGATTATTACTGTCAGAGTTTTCATGAGATCAGTGGTAGCTGGGTGTGCACACAGTGAAATAGAGTCGTACAAAAACCTCCCTCAGTCAGAGAATGCACTGCTGCAGCTGCACCCTACTGCAGGTGCTGAGGGGGAGGATGATACACACAATAACACACTCTGTGGAGGAGAGACACACACCTCACTAACACACACCTCCACACACAATAACACACTCTGTGGAGGAGAGATACACATCACTTTAGACCGATCACATGTGGAAGATGCCATCTTTTACCTGAACATGTGGCCTAAGGCTATATCAAAATAAAGTTCCAGGCTGAAGGCCAGCAATCAAAGAAAGAGTCTAAACCAAAAAGCTAATTTTAACTGTATTAGGCTCCAACATATCCGACCCCTTGTAGCAACTGTGTGTGTCTATACACAAAGGGAGCAACTTTATCCTTTATATTACTAAACAAAAATATGAATGTAATGCGAAAGGTAACATGTGCACTTTTGATGAGTCTCAGTTCAATCTGTGCTTTCAGCTTTTACCAGGAGGTAGACCTTGCCGGATTTAGTTTAAAGTCTTACAGTACGACAGAGACCCTTTGAATCTGTTATTGCTTCAATGACTCTTGCCATCTCCCATGAGCCTCATGTAGGATCAGCCACCACAGCAATGACTCCCACACAGAAATTGGGCCTGATTCGGGACCATTTAGGTCATTCTTACATGAGTGGAACATATTCCTGTTTCCAGCGTGTCCAGAAAACATCAGCAATATAATGCATTCGTCGCCATTGCCTCTGGCATATAGATCTTCCCTTCTAAATATTCCTGGGGGTATGGGTTGGACCTTAAATTGCAGTAGGTGATTGGGTGTTACTGGTTCCAACTCATTGGTGTCATTCAACCTCCCACATCTCTGTGATTAGACCCTCATCATCCAAGGATTGTTTGTTTGTGATAGACGATAAAATGTTGTTCACCATTTGAATAATGTGCTCCCAAAGGCCTCCATGATGGGCACTGGCTGGAGGACTGACCGTCCACTTAACACCTTCCTGTATGAGACTGCTCACAATTTGACCTAAATTCCTAAACTTCAGTGCCTCCTTTAACTCCTTTTCAGCAGATATCAGATTAGTTCCATTGTCTGACCTTAATTCTCTTACTACAGATGAACAAGCTCGCAGTTCATCAGGAAAACTGTTCCACAGCTTTGGACCCGCGACACAAAATGCTCTATTTCCAATGGTGCTTAGCTTAAAATGTGGAACCTCAAGCAAATGGAGGCGTGAGGACCGAAGAGTATGCACTGGAGAGTATGGTTGAAGTAAACTACTTAGGTAAGAAGGGGCAAGGTCATGCAATGATTTAAACACAAACACAATGTTGTTAACTTTTGCTGTGTTGTGAAGATAGGTGATGGAAAAGAATCTCCGCAGACACGGTTAAAAGTGTAAATACATCTTTATTTACCAAAACAGTGTCTTACGGGTTCTTAAGGATCCCGTGAGAGAGTAGTGTTCAATTGAGCGCTCCGATCATCTCTCTCTCTCTCTCTATGATCTTTTCCTATATCCTTCTCTCACCTCTCCAAATAAGGCAAACATAAAGGACAGTTTACATTTGCATGCTCTAAGGGAGGGGTATAATTTATAGTTTTTTACTCTCACTGACAGCTTATCCTAAACATTCCTCTCTGTGGCGCACATACATAGAGCATATGGCTGAACACACTGAATACTGTCTTATGAGGCTATCTGATAAATATACCTCATAATTTCCTCCCTTCGAGACTGTTAAAGTCTCGTAAAAATTTAAGCAACCCATACATGTAAATGTCATAACAAATAATTGATACCTTCCTACACACAATTTTAACATCACTTGCATTATGATGTAACAAAATTTCATGGAGTGTGAGGGCGAAAAAACCTGCCAGGCCGCCATCTTTCTTGAAAATCCTTCAAACATTTTAGACAGGAAAAATTCCCTCAACGATCCCTCTGCCCGGCGATCACAAAAAATTGTACTCCAATCCAATTAAATTTATTCTATATGTGTAGGGAGTTGACTTAAGTATATGTATATAAAAATCTCAGAAAATAAAATCAAACCAATGTCCAAATTCAGGCTGGTCGACCCATCGGACCTTCCAGTGGACCTGTCCCTACCTGACATACCCCTTGGCCCTAACATCGATAAAACAAACAAAAACTCTGAGATTTCAATACACTTACACAGATTACATTTCATCAGTCTATAAATCTTCATAATACACAGTTGTTACAATTTTTAATATCACTCATATAATGGTTTATCACTATCAAAGATTACTAATAATAAACAATTCAATAGAAACATATGACATAATATTGTCTTTTCAGCAACTTTTGTCTTCTGATGTGATGTTGATGACATATTGAGCTTCAGCAAGTCTTCACAATTCTTTTTCAAAGTCCTTCTGTTTTATTGTCCTCTTTTGAGTTTTTGGATCCCTGTAGCATTTCAGGAATCTCGAACAACCATCCTCCCTTACAGTGATCTTCCCCCCTTTTTCTTTCTGGAAGAAAGAAACAACAGCCAGTATCTTTTGCAAAAATGATAGATGCAAATAAACATCAAATAAAACTTTAATAATAGTAACATTAATGGATTAATACGTTTAATAAGCTACAGTGTATACTTTCATCCTACAATCTTTATACTTGATTACTAAATAATAAACCTAACAAAATAAAAGATAATATCATAAGTGAATGAAAAATATATAATAGTGGATATTCAAAATGGATATCTTTCTACCAGGTTGTTTTCCAACATTTCCTCCTCATGTTTGTCTGAGTCGGTTCTACTTAATAATGGCATCTGTACTTGATTTCCAGGCATTACAACTCCAACCCATTTCAAAATCATAGCTTTTGCACAAGTTAACAACAGTGTACAAAAACAAAACATTATACACACTGCTAAAAGAGCTGCTCCAAAAACTTGAGCCAACATTGCTCCTAGTGGTCCTAATTTCTCCAATAACCAAGCATTCACAGACCATCCAGCTCCTTTTGATGGACCAAACGCCTCCCTTATATGCTTCAATGCTTCTATAACACTAGTCATATTATCAGAATTATCCGGAATCAAAGTATAACAGGCATCCCCTGTCAGATTCAAAGCTACACATAAACCCCCTTGCTTAGCTAAAATGTAATCCAGAGCCATGTCATGTTTCAACAAAGTTAATCTGTGACTTTTTTGAGTATTTGACAAATACTGAAACCCTCTTATTGTTTCATTAGCAAACCCTTGTAAAGTGTACGTAATATTATCTATATGATCTGCTAAAAATGTCACACCATACCATGGGAATAATCCTATACCCCATTTTTTCTCCTATACTGATTCTCCAATGATATGCTTCCAAGTTATGAAACTGAGCCATTTCCCTTTTCTTTCTTCTCACAGAATTACCTTCAGAATTCCCTTCATCAGTTGCTTCAACTTTTTGGAGAGTATAAACCTCATAAGGAAGCTTTAATGTTGCCATATAACAACAGCCTGTCCATCCATATGGTAGAAATATGTATGCTTTATCTCCACAAACCCACCAAATATCCTTAAAATTTCCTATAGTCACATTTACAGGCAAAATGTCATACTGCACCATTAATGTTCTACTCTGTTTGCTATCTGGTGTATGAAAATTCACTTTAAACAAAACGTCCTTAGGTTTAGGCTCTTTAAAATTCATCTTATAACGAGCACAATCAGATATTCCCATAAACATCCCCTGTCCATTGTGAGTATCATTGGAACAAAAACAGTCTTTAGTCTCCACAGATTTTACTTCCATCGCATCAGGCCGTGCTGTCAGTATATTTTCATGCCGATTAAGGAAATTCACATATGGCAACTTCATCAACCAAGTACAATTTAATCTAGGTCTAAACAAATGCACTGATAAAGCCATTATTATATCTTCTTCAGAGTTTTGCTGATATATTAACCACGATAAAGCATAAGATTGACACATAGCATGCAATGGTTCTGGTACTGTCTCTAAAATTGATGGCCATGTGCTTGGTGATGGAACTTTCACCACACATGGACCAGTCAACCTCGTACTCATTCTTACGGAATGGGTTATTTGCTGAAACCATAAATTTCTAGATGCCCATGGGTCTGTGATTTGTAACACTGAAGAATCAAATCCATATGCTTTCCATTTTGCTTCTCTTTTCTGTAATGCATGGTAATGGTCAGTCATTTCTTCAGATGTCCAGTCAGAATCAAAAAACTCACTCTGCCCTTCTAAAGTGATTTTCTCAGTGGTTACTAAACCCTTTGAATCCATGTCTTCCATTGGGTTTCTAGCTTCAAAAGTCACTTGACTGATATTCACTTCATGCTCCATATTTAACTCTGGACCCTGTGTTATGTTTATTTCCTTCTGCAATGGAAAGAACATTACTTCTGGAGTCTGGGTTACTTTTACAACATTATGTGATCTTGTTATTTTTCCATTTTCAACAGTTGTGCTAGATTCAGATGTACCCGAAGCAGAAGTCATCATTGGCAGTGTAGTGCTATTCATCTCCTTTAATGGCATATCTAAAGTAGTAATCCGATTAGTTACATTATTTCCTTTACTTATTTCTGGAGCTAAAGTATTTGGCTTAATTTGTTCTTTAGTAACCTTTAAAGTCATTGCCATAGTGGTTTGGTCCTGAACTCTTTTAATAGATGTAAAAACTTCAATAGGACTCTGGTCCTTTATCATCACTATCACTGTACGAGTTATGTACCCTTCTCTCCACACATTTTGAAATGGCACAAACTTAAGCTCTGGTTCCAAATAAGTACAAGTGTATTCCCCTTGATCTTCCCATGTAACATTACGTAAAAGAATTGAACAATCATCTCTAACTCTGAACCACCTAAAGGCATTAAACAAAAGATACTTTCTCTGGTCATGAGGCAAATGATCAACTTCAGGTCCTGTTAACACCACTTTTTCACCACGACTATTTTTCCACTCAGGAGGACTATTACCCCCTGTATTAAATCTTCCACATTTACAGGGAAGATGAACTGCTTTACCTAATTTAGCTTTAACCACTGTCTTGAAAGGTGATGATGTTGTTGAAATTATCAAAGGCATTAGTGTAGTTAGATGTGATCCATTTACCCCCTCACTAACTTTCGACACTGAAAAAGTAAAATTCTTTAAAGTTTCATTCTCTTTAGTTCTCATACCGTTTAGGTCTAACCTTTTTCCGAACTGGTCTTGGACTCTTCTCTTGATCCAAGTCTCTGAACTGTTTTGAAATGGAATTACTGCTTTCTGGAATGGGACCTGCTGTTCCTGGGACATATTGAAATTCAATTTCTCCAAACTTTTTGTCTCGTTTACAATCTGCTGTGTCATGTCTGGCATCATCAGAAATATACACAGAGTCATCAGCATCATCCAAACCAGGGACAATCTCCTCTTCAGGAGATCTACTCTGATTTGTTTCTTGCATGTTATTTTCAACCTCTTCTCTCTCATGTTCTTTTGGTTCTCCTGAACCTGCAACCTCTCCTCCCTTTGAGAAAGGCTCCTCTTCACTTGGTGCTTTAACACAGTGAGATAAATGATACCACGTTGGAGACCCCTTGACTTGAACTGCCGTTCCAGTACTGCGAACAACTTCAAAAGGTCCTTCTCTGCGTTCGTTATACCATTTTCTTCTAAATACCTTTACAAACACCTTGTCTCCAGGCTGCACTGTATTCTTCCTTTGCTCATCCAGTCTCTCCTGCTCCTCCTCTTTTCTTTGCTTTTCTGAAACGTATGTGGATATTCTTTTATGTAAATTAGCTAAGTATGAAACATATGCTCTCATGTCATCTTCTAAAAGAGCTAAACTTGGACCTTTCCCACTTGTACGCAAACATGGCGTTGGCATTCGTCTGCCTGTCATCAACTCATGAGGAGTCATGTGTAAATCACGCAGCTCACTTGAGCGACAAACCATTAATGCTAATGGAAGTGCTGCTATCCAATTTAACCCCGTGTGCTGACAGATTTTAACAATCCGATTTTTCAAGACACCATTCATTTTTTCACAAATCCCTTGACTTTGCGGATGGTACACAGCTCCCAGACGCTGTTTAATTCCCAATTTTTGCAAAATTAGTTTCACTGTTTTATCCACAATCTCTTTCCCATTATCTGAGGATATTCGATCTGGAAGTCCCCACCTGCTTATGACTTCTCTACACAAAAACTTGGCAACCGTTTGTGCATCCTTACACTTAGTTTATGACCTATTTCCTCATCTGGTGCACTAAGAAGAATATCATCCATGTATTGAATGACAGTACTTTTTAACTTCTGATCTACCCCAACTAAATCATCTTTCAATACTTTATTGAAAATGTGAGGACTATGTTTATATCCCTGTGGTAATCTCTTATACTCATAGAATTGTCCCTTGTAAGTAAACCCAAATAAACCCTGACTTTCTACACTTAGTGGAACACTAAAAAATGCACCACATAAATCTAATACTGTGAAATACTTTGCATCCGGAGGAATTTGGGCCAACAAAACATGTGGATCTGGCACTTCTGCTGGAAAGTCTGCTACTACTTCATTTACTGCTCTCAAATCATGTACTAAACGATAAGAGTTATCTGGCTTCTTCACAGGCAACAAAGGTGTATTACTCTGCGGATTCTGTGTTATCTTCGGAACATCTGCCTTCACAAGACCTTCAATTTGTGGTTCGATCCCTTTGATTGCTTCTTCATTCAAAGGATACTGAGGCTTCCACGGAGGTTTTGTTCCTGGTCGGAGTTCAACTTTCACTGGTTGAGCTGACTTCACAAATCCAATGTCAGTGCTATGTTGTGACCATAAACATTTTGGAACACATCGCAGCATTTCCTCTTTCAAAGAGTTTGAATCCATCTTCTCATTGTAAAGTGATTCATGTGTCATCCTGACGACTTGTGGCTGTCCTTGTCCTTGAGCAGTAATCATAATCTTAATAAATCGCTGATCTTCACTCCTCCAGATGGAAAGATTCTCTTTAAGCGGTTTAAAGACAACTTCTTCTGCTTCTGCCATCATTTCACCTATTTGTTTCTGCTCACAATCTTCAGACACCAGTAAAGTCACATGTGGTACACTTTTTCCCATCTCAAACTCTTTATGCAAGTAATCATTTTTGTCTATCTTCATAGCAGCTCCTTGTGGTCCTAAAATTATGCAACATGAACGTAATTCAACTTGCTTTGGTTGATGATTCAGCCATTGTTCTCCATCTGATTGTTCAGCATCCTTAAAGTATTTCAGTGTACAGTGAAATGGATACTCTGGAGTCTTTGCATCAGGCATGTTTGCTACAATAAACTTCTCCCACATCTTGGCTGGTTCCAAGAATTCTTCGCTAAGATTTCCAATCCAAAATACTGAAGAAGCATCAGTCTCTGTTTTCATCATCAGTTGATTAATCATTTCACTCGGCACTTCTACCAGGCAGCCGTCCGGTGTGCATTTTATTGTACAGTTCAGTCTGCACAAAGCATCTCTTCCCAAAAGTGCAATAGGTGTATGTTCTGATACCAGTATGGGTATTGTAGTCTTCAGATGTTTATAGCAGAGCTCAATTGGTTCTGTGAGAGGAATCAGCTGTTTTACTCCCTCAAACCCGATTGTCCGAATCATCTGACCAGACCTGGGGAGGTGTATATCATCTTCAGGCCGAATACAGGTGAAAGCAGCTCCACTATCTGCCATCATTATCAATGGTCGATTATTTATTTTCACCTCTATTGTTGGATCTCTCTCCGGCCCTATTGCTACCAGCTGACACCTCCCACACGAGTTCTCCGGGCATCCCTAGAATCCTGGTTCCGGGCCCCTATAAGGGTTCACAGGTCCCTTGATTGACCTTGGTTGTCCTCTGAATCCTCCTCTGAATCCTCCTCTAAAGTATCCCCTGAAGTTTCCTCCTGGCCGGTTGCATTCACGAGCAAAATGACCAAACTGTCCACAATTATAGCACACTTCAGGAGGCTGCTGAAAGTTCAGACTGAATCTTCCTGGTCTTCCTCTTCCTAGATTTCCTTGACTTCTTCCTCTCCATGTCTGCACCTGACCAAACACTGGCTGTGGCCAGGGAGTCACTGGAGCAACTGATGCTGACTGGCTCACTTGAGGTTGAGTCTGATCCAGATGTGGTCCTGGCTGATTAGGAGGCTGACTTTGTATGACTACAGCTTGTTTCTTTTCTTTTTTCTTGTTGTCCACCAGTTGTATTTGGTTCAGCTTTCTGAGAGTCTCTTCATCCTGTATTTTCTGATCATGTTCCTTCTTTCTATATAGCTCCACTTGATGGGCTATATGATCTGTATAGACACTCTTTGCCATGCTTCCAAGACCCACTACTTCTGCCAGTTTACTTCTCACTGGTAAGGGTAGTCCCTTCTGTAATTTGGCTCGCAAAATTGACTGTTCCATCTGATTTAAATCTGGATCATTTCCTGTGACATTTCTCCATACCTGATGGACTCTTGACACATAGGCTCTCGGGTTCTCTTCTTCTCCCAAAGGCTCAATCAGGATATTGTCAGGATGCACATTGGTTGGAAATGAATCTTTCAATGCTCTCCACATTCGACCTCTGATTGCAGCAAACAGCTCTGGATCATTAACAGCAGTTCTTACATATCGTTCTAGGCCCGCTTTCTGTAGAATTTCTTCCATGGCTGGAACTCCCAGGAGATTTGCTAAAAGTCTCTTTATGTCACCTATTGCTGGCTGCGTTCCCACCAGAAGCTCTTCTAATTTTGAAATCCAAGGATGTGCTCCTTCTTGCAAAGTAGGCAACTTTTCCATGATATCTGACATATCTGTATTTTGCCAAGGCTTGTATTCCAAATTCCGTCCTCGGACTATCACTGGACATATCTTTTCAAGTGATTTCCCTTTCCTTGGACGCAAAGTGTATTGTCTATCAGATTTTTTAGTGTCTTCATTTTTCAGATCCCCCTCATATGTCTGCAACTCTTTCAGTTGTGTCTCCAGTGAGCTAGAAGCATTATCTAAGTTCAATAAACATTGGTCTATACTTTTTTCTACTTCTCTCAAAGCTCTTCGTCTGTCTTCTCCTTTTGTGCTGGATGTTTCAGGAAATAATCCTCTTTCAGAGAAAGATCCCTTACTCTTCCATCCATCATCACTTTCTTCATTCTCTGTTTCATCAGAACTTCCATCTCTCGAGTCCTCTTTCCTTCTACTCACATCTCCTCTTTTTTCTGCTTTAGCCAGCATTCGTCTGATGGCTGGATCATATCCACCCATGGCCTCCTCCTGGTCACTCAGATCCTCATTTTCAATGGTCCTCCTTCTCACTCTCAGTTCACCTCTAGTCTGCAGACGTCGAGTTTTCTTCTTGCTTTTGGAACTTGGATACAGCTTTATCGTTGTCTCTGCTTGTCCTGTTTCAATGATGCATTCATCTTCATCTTCAATGTGATAATTTCCTCCTTGACTAATCACTGGAAGCTGAGGATAGGCTTTTTCACTTTTCACTTCCTTCTCATAAGGTGGTGGTGTCTTAACTGAGTCCACATGTGAAAAAGACACATTAACTTCGGCCATCTGTCTTTCGGTTTTTTTCGGTTAATCGCGTCTACACTCTTCTCCCTCTTGTCCTTCGCTGCCTTCATCAGTTTCTGACTCTCTTGTTCAAATAACTGGAGAATGCCAAGCTCTATTTCTCTTTTTTCCTTTCGCTTTTCTCCTTGACGCCCTTTTTTCTGTCCTGCTTTATATGTTGATACAAGTACCTCTATTGTTTTAATTACATCTGGGTTAAGTGTCCCCTCTACCGGCCATGGTTGGTCTATGTCAGGCCATCGCTTATAAAATTTTTCTGATATTCTTGCAATGCCTTTTATTAGAGGATTATTTTTCTTAACTATATCAACAGGAGTAACCCCTTTTGAAACATTAGTGCCCATTTTTGGCATAATAATGACTAAATATGTTCCCAACTTACACTTATTAATTATTTCTCTCCCTCTTTTTTTTTTTTTTTTTCTGTTTATATGCCACTATATTACCACAATTAATAAAAATCAATCCCCAATTGAATTTGCCAACTTCAGAGAAATCAAACCTTAATATGCAATACAATTCACACCACTAAATCCCCTTTATTAAGTGATATAACTACTAAGTGCACCATAAACCTAGATTTATTAAACATTCAGTAACTACCTTGTAATTAAAGAATATACAAACTTATATAAGACTCAACAAGCACTTCTAAATATGATTACCACTAAATATTTGCAACCCCATACACTTATAGCAAAGCTTAGATCAGAAATCCCTTTTCAAATAATAATTTTTCTTCATAAACCACGTTGTTAATTCTTTATAATCCAATTATTACCTTAAAAGTGAACAACCTGTTGCCAAGCTTTCTTTGAAGAAGTCTATGTCATGTACTATAGCACCTCTAATGAACTAAATGCAAATAGATAAACAAATCAATGAATTTCCAATTATTACTTTTTAATAATGAGACTTATTAATGATTTAATCTAAATGTATCAATGCAGGTGTTTGTGAAAGAAGTTTGTGGATAAAACGACTAGCCTTTGTGCAGTCTGCTCTGCTCTGGGCAAATTTGACCCCCCTTTTTTCCTCTCGGTCCTCTTCTCACCGTCTCCTTTAAAATTTGAGAACTCACACACACACACACCCCACAGGATAAAAAGACAAATAGAAATTTAATACATTCAGCTTACTTCTTAGTAATTAAACATTCAATATGCTTATTTGTATTTTATTTACCAACATTTAGTTCATTCATAACATTTTTACCCTTCATTCAATATTGTAAACACCTCCAACAAATCTCTTCATTGGCTTGAAGCCCAAACGACCTTAATCTCAACCCCCCTAAAAAGGGTCTAAAGTGATTGATGGCAATAAGTTCATCCTTAATGCAGCTCCCTTTAACATCTGGTTCGGCTTAACCAGTTTAACATAAACATTTCACATACTATTCTATGACCACATGATAGTAAATTTCCAACCCTGCATCTTGGTTCTTCAAACTTATATACTAAGATAAGATTAATGTACTATGTTGTACTCTTCACATATAAACATTGCAGTGGTATGTTTAAACCCCAGAAAGCACCAATGTCAAACACTCAGAGTTTTCCAATATTCACACATTGGCAGTATTTTTCAATTATCAGTTGGCAGCTAAAAATTATTATTTTTCTCATATAAAGTAACAGTGCTTCACAGAGATCTCAACACCATAGACTATAAAATTCACCCCCTTTTTCTGAGCAACTGAAATAACACCATTCCAACACACTTTATTAATTCAATTCTAATTTCCATCTTGTAGCAGCTCTCTCCATATAAGGCCATTCCTCAGTTCCACTGGCCTAAAACAATTACCCCATTCAATGTATTTCAATTTCATCAAACTATTGCATTCAAAGAGAACACAAACAAATTACTGCTCCCCCAATTCACTCTCACCCACTATGTTAAATTAATCCTCTATTCCCTTTTATTTTAGATCATAAGCACAACACAAGCACCACACCCATAGAAAAAATTCAGTTCAAACGCACCCAATCTCAGGAGCTCCAAACCCCTGCACAGCACTATACATCAATATTTTCTGATTTGCCCAATAACTATTAGTTTCTATTTAAATCAAATCAACGTGGCTTTTATCAGTACGTCACAAATCAAAGTCCTGCCATTTCTCTTTTTCAAGAGTGAATTCTAGGCCTTACACACTTGCAGAAAGAGACCCCTCCGCAAAGCATAAGATCTCAAAAATTCAACAAAATAAGAGGAACCAGACCCATGAACAATTTTTTCTCCCAATAAAAGCCATCATATGGAGATTTCAAAATTTTTCTCCTTTTTCTTCAATAACAATTTTCCCTTTAGTTCCCATAATTAAACCTTACAGTTTCCCCAATGTACTCTATTAATTACTCAGCTTTACACCTTGCTCTCCTTTCTCCTATTCTCAACATCTAAAAACGTCTTTCTGGAGCTCATTGTCTATATTTTCTTAATGTATAGTCTCCAAGAAAGCTCATAAAATCGTCTCTCTGGAGCTCATTTTCTACTGTTTTTCTTAATGTATAGTCTCCCAGAAAGCTCATTTATTTTTACTTTATATATTTTTATTTTAAAACGTCTTCCGTTCAGGCTCATTGTCATAAATAAACAAACCCCTCATTTTATTGAGGTTCATATTCATTTAAATAACTGTCCTTGAACGAAGCTCATAATTTTTACCATTACAATTTTCTTTCCCTATTAATTTCTAAATCTCTCATTTATCACATTTCCCCCTTTCTCTAAAAAAAAAAACACCCACAGAAAATTCATGGCTTTTTACAGCGCAAGGGAGAAACTAGTGTTCCCCCACACACACTCAATATGCAACCACAGAAGGGAGGGGGTTGATCACTCCCCCTTTTTCTCCCAAAAAATTATTTCAGCTGACACACACACACACATAGTTACTTATAAGGGACAACGTTGAAAAGGGAAAAGGGAGGGGGTGAGGCACACACACACATGCACAGCAAGACACTCTTTTTTTCTTAACTCACTAGGCACACACACATACTCCAACATCCTCCAAACAGCGCTTACACACACTCATCATTTTCATCACAATTTCTCATAGTCGACCCATTCACACATTAACAGCATGCTTTTTATTGCCGCCCTTACCTTATTTCCTTATTCCTTTATTCCTTATTTTTAATTTATGCTACCTTATGAGGTGTAATAATTCAAAAAGAGGCAGCATCAATACAGTGTTCGTCAACAGTGTTTCGAGTGGGCACCCCTAATTAAATCTCTGCATCACACCTCCAGTTTCTCATCAAACTGACCCAAAAAATCACCTAGTGAATTTTTCAGGATTTGCGGCCGGGCTATCCCGCCTCTAAAAAGAGGGCTTAAATCCGAAATCTGCGGCTTCCTTTCTTTATTTAACTCTCTTTTCCTCTATTTTCCATATATTTCTCTTCGTTATCCTTAAACCTTAAATTCCATTTAACCTTAAATAAATTTTAACCAAATGCCACTGGGCCCAGGGCTTCTAACTATTTCAATACAATCCAATTCCAAAAAATTCAAAGCTTACTTTCACGCAATGACTGTGATTCATGTCTTACAGTTTCAAGCAAAAATAGGGCCCTGTTTACCCAAACGTGCATGTCATCATCAGCTCACCTTATCGTTACTAATTAAGCTATTCTACACTTATACTTCAACATTTCCTTTCCTTTTATTTTTCCTTTTTACTCTTATTAATTATTCCTTTTATTTCCTTTCTTTATTACAATGACTATAGTTAAAAATTTAGAACGGAGAACTTTATCCAACACCATCAACACAACACTACATACACTATTGAGTCTATTTATGAGTGCAACCCTTTCTGCATCAGACAGCCCAAACACCCAACCAGCGCTCAAATTTGTGAAAATCTCACCTTCTATTTGCCGGCTTTTAAGCGGTAGTTCGGATGCAGGGGTCATCTGAAGCAAACAGGTCACAGCTCATATCCCATCCTCGTCGCCAAACTTTGTTGTTAACTTTTGCTGTGTTGTGAAGATAGGTGATGGAAAAGAATCTCCGCAGACACGGTTAAAAGTGTAAATACATCTTTATTTACCAAAACAGTGTCTTACGGGTTCTTAAGGATCCCGTGAGAGAGTAGTGTTCAATTGAGCGCTCCGATCATCTCTCTCTCTCTCTCTATGATCTTTTCCTATATCCTTCTCTCACCTCTCCAAATAAGGCAAACATAAAGGACAGTTTACATTTGCATGCTCTAAGGGAGGGGTATAATTTATAGTTTTTTACTCTCACTGACAGCTTATCCTAAACATTCCTCTTTGTGGCGCACATACATAGAGCATATGGCTGAACACACTGAATACTGTCTTATGAGGCTATCTGATAAATATACCTCAACAAGCCATTGGTACTGTATACGAAACTTCACTGGAAGCCAATGAAGATGACTTAGGACTGGAGTAATATGCTCCTATGATCTTGTATGGGTCAGCACCCTAGCAGCAGAGTTTTGCACATACTGCAGCCTGCTCAAAGCCCGAGCAGGGAGGCTACACAACAGAGCATTGCAGTAGTCGAGTCTGGAAGTTACAAATGCATGGACTATGGTCTCAGCAGCAGTGAAAGAGAGAAAAGGGCAAATCCTAGAGATATTTTTAAGATGGTAGAAGACTGTCCTACATGTGTTGTTAATATGTGATTCAAATGATAATGTAGAGTCAAAAATTATTCCGAGATTTCTCACTAGTGTTGAGGTAGAGACAACAAAACCAGGGATACAAACAGTAGTGTCACTAAGCCTCCTGACTGTTGCAGAAGAAGCAATTATGATGGCTTTTTATTATTTAAGCTCAGGAAGTTCTCGATCATCCAAGTGCTCACATCAGTTAAGCAATTCAGCAAGGCACTAGGTGGCAAGCTGTGAGAAGGCTTTGTACAAATGTATATCTGGACATCATCAGCAAAACAGTGAAACTGCAGTCCATGATGTCTAATGATGTCACCAAGAGGAAGGATGTACAAAATAAAAAGCAGGGGCCCAAGAACAGAGCCCTGGGGGACACCATGTGACAAGGAGCATGTGTCAGATCGAAAACTTCCCATTGAAACAAACTGCTGCCTACCAGAAAGATACGATTGAAACCAAGCTAATGCAGTACCAGTTATGCCAACCATGTTTTTGAGCCGAGTAAGTAAAAGGCTATGACGCATTGTATCAAATGCTGCAGTAAGGTCCAATAGGACAAGAAGACTCAGCAATCCTTGGTCAGCTGACATCAGCAAATCACTGACAACCCTAACAAGAGCAGTTTCAGTGCTGTGATTGCTCCTAAAACCTGATTGGAAGACCTCAAACAGATCACATGATTGAATATGTTCTGTTAACTGAGCAGCTACTGTTCGCTCCAACAGTTTAGCAAGGAAAGGGAGATTAGAGATGGGCCTATAATTTGCGAGGTTCTCAGGATCTAAGCCAGGCTTCTTGAGAACTGGAGTAATAGCTGCCAGTTTCAAAGAAGCTGGGACCATTCCTGAAATAAGTGAAGCATTGATAATTTTGGTAATAAGAGGACAGATAAATGGAGAACAGGCTTTCACCTGCTGTGTTGGAAAAGGGTCTAATTCACATGAAGTTGCCCTAGAGAGATTAATAATCTGTGAAACATACTGTTGGTTTATAGTATTGAAGGTAGAAAAATAGCTGCTGCTGAACTGAGAAGATAGTTGTGGAATGTTTAGCCTGGTTGCAGTGGGCTGGAACTGAGAGTATACTGAGAGTTCAGCTGAAGGAACCATAGGGAAACTTTTCACAGGGCTCAATAGCTTATTAAAAGTTGAAAAAAGAGCTCTGGGTTACTGTGGGCACCATTAATAACATCAGAATAATAGAGTGTTTTAGCTTCCTGTAGTTTTTCCTTATAAAACAAGACATGATCACTGTAAGCAAGGGCATGCACAGTCAGGCCAGTTGTTTGAAAGACGTTCAAGCTGACGACCAGCAGCTTTCAGCTTGCGCAGCTCATCAGTGTACCAGGGAGCACGTTGAGAAAATAGAACCAAGCGTGTTCTTAGAGGTCCCAGGTGGTTTAAAATATGTGACAATGTTTCGTCGTAGTGGGACACTAGCAAATCAGGATCTAAGCAATCAGGTGCTGGGCTCTGACTGAGTATCTCCATAACAGCAGGAGGACTGATATTTTTAAGGCTCCGGAATGTAAACTGGTGTGATTGATGCTGCCCTCGCTGTTGACATGATAGTGGAAAGTCAAAGAACACAGCTTTATGGTCAGATACACACAGATCAATGCCTCTCACATTAAAAGGGGGTTTACCCAGAGAGAAAACAATGTCCAAGGTGTGGTCCTTGTTATGTGTAGGAAAATCAACGTGCTGAGAAACATCAAAGCTCTGTAAATTTTTAGCAAACAAACAGTTACCAGAATTGATGTGAATATTAAAGTCACCAAGCAGCAACAAATCAGAATAAAGAGGAATAAGTGTGGAGATGAGCTCAGAAAACTCTGGCATAAAAACAGATTAGGTTTTTGGGGGGCGATAGATAAGCAGAACCAATACAGGTTTAACAGCAGAGACCAACAGTGCCAAACACTCAAACAATGTCATATTTGGGATTAAAACTGTTTTAACTTTGAGGCCAGGGCTGTACACCACTGCAAGTCCTCCACCTCGACCAGTTAAACGAGGTTTATCCACGTATTGATAATGTACGTAACACGTAACATAGGTTCCGGTTATTTGTGTGATCAGTTGAGCCTGCCGTCGCCTGGGAAGATTTACGGCGACACGATGCCCACAGCAAGGGAATATTGTTCGGGTGCTGATAGTAGTTATAAGTCCGACCAAGACCCCGATGACAATATTTAGGTCGTCGCAGAATACCAGGGTGACCATGGATCATTAGAGGAGCAGGAATTTTACACTGAGCATTTCAGAATGTAAAAAGTTCACCAAAAGAGTACCTTATCCTCCTTGTCGTCATGATAAGGCCACAATGGAAGTTGCAGCCGTAGTAGCCCAGTAAAAGCCAGAGAAATAAACCCAAAATAATCCACATAGCACAGGCAACACAGGTACTCTCGCGGCAGATGTTAAGCACAGTCACAGACGCTCAACTCTAAGAAGAGAGCTCAGAGCCACAAGGAGAAATCCACAAGGCTCATATTACAGTAAATCCAGTACAAAGTTTGATACAGTGTGTTGGGTTCCACAGCACTTTTGCACACAGCGGGTAGAAAAACCGAATACAAACTTTAAAAACTTTATCACCGGGGGAGAAGCGGCAGCCAGCGTATCTCTTGCAACCCGAAAGTCCAATCATGATGATGATGAGGAATCTAGGATTATCTTGTCTGTTCCAACACAATACATTGACACTGCAATGTGTTACTGAAGGAGGTTACAATGTGTACAAAAAATGTACCAAATCCATCACATACTGAAATGTGTTTGGTGCCTCTTGAAGACCAAAAGTTATAATAAATTTATATATTTGTTTTTCTTAAGGGAGGCATGGTGGTGCAGCAGGTAGTGTCACATTCACACAGTTCCAGCGACATGGAAGTTGAGGGTTCAAGTCCCAAGTGTCTGTGAGGAGTTTGGTGTGTTCTCCTCGTGTCCACGTGGGTTTCCTCCAGATGCTCTGGTTTCCTCCCACACATGTCCAAAAACACATGTAGGTAGATGGATTGGTGACTCAAAGTGTCCATAGGTGTGAGTTTGTGTGTGTGTTGCCCTGTGAAGGACTAGCACCACCCTGAACTGGACAAGGGTTGCAGACAATGAATGAATTAATTAATGTTTTTCTTGGAGCAGCATTTTATCTTATCTCCTCAAACAATGGCATGGGCTGAACACTTTGAATGAAAACAATCTTCTACACATGTTATGTGTTTACAATAAACAAATGAGCATTTTCATGCAAATTCTAATCCTCCACCGACAGCCGCCGAATTAAAATGTTTTTAACGTATGAATGGCAGAATGCATCTATGTGCGGAACAAAAAAGCTTGCCCCTCAAAAATGTGCCTCTTGTTGTTTATGCTTCTCTCACAAGAATATAAAAATATATTTTGTTTCAACCTATATATAGTTTGAAAGTAGAAACTTCAAGGTTTCCGAAGTATGTTGAATTTTTTTTTCTAGGATAAAATCTTGCAGATATATTTCAGTTATATCCTGCCAGTGAGATAGCCAACTCCAGACATACATATACAGTGCCTTGTGAAAGTATTCGGCCCCCTTGAACTTTTCAACCTTTTGCCACATTTCAAGCTTCAAACATAAAGGTATAAAATATTATTTTTTTTGTGAAGAATCAACAACAAGTCTCCGTATAAATGCACCTGCTCTGTGATAGTCTCAGGGTTCTGTTCAAAGCGCAGAGAGCATCATGAAGACCAAGGAACAAACCAGGCAGGTCCGAGATACTGTTGCGGAGAAGTTTAAAGCCGGATTTAGATACAAAAAGATTTCCCAAGCTTTGAACATCCCAAGGAGCACTGTGCAAGCGATCATACTGAAATGGAAGGAGTATCAGACCACTGCAAATCTACCAAGACCCGGCCGTCCCTCTAAACTTTCATCTCAAACAAGGAAAAGAGTGATCAGAGATGCAGCCAAGAGGCCCATGATCACTCTGGATGAACTGCAGAGATCTACAGCTGAGGTGGGAGAGTCTGTCCATAGGACAACTATCAGTTGTACACTACACAAATCTGGCCTTTATGGAAGAGTGGCAAGAAGACAGCCATTTCTCAAAGATATCCATAAAAGGTATCGTTTAAAGTTTGCCACAATTCACCTGGGAGACCCACCAAACATGTGGAAGAAGGTGCTCTGTTCAGATGAAACCAAAATCAAACTGCTTGGCCACAATACAAAACAATATGTTTAGCGTAAAAAAGCAACACAGCTCATCACTCTGAAAACACCATCCCCACTGTCAAACATGGTGGTGGCGGCATCATGGTTTGGGCCTGCTTTTCATCAGCAGGGACAGGGAAGATGGTCAAAATTGATGGGAAGATAGATGGGGCCAAATACGGGACCATTCTGGAAGAAAACCTGTTGGAATCGGCAAGAAACCTGAGACTGGGACGGAGATTTATCTTCCAACAAAACAATGATCCAAAACACAAAGCCAAATCTACCATGGAATGGTTCACAAATAAACGTATCCAGGTGTTGGAATGGCCAAGTCAAAGTCCAGACCTGAATACAATCGAGAATCTGTGGAAAAAGCTGAAGACTGCTGTTCACAAATGCTCTCCATTCAACCTCACATAGCTCGAGCTGTTTTGCAAGGAAGAATGGGCAAGATGGGTCTCTTGATGTGCAAAGTTGATAGAGACATACCCCAAGCATCTTGCAGCTGTAATTGCAGCAATAGGTGGTGCTACAAAGTATTAATGCAAGGGGGCCGAATAATAATGCACGCCCCACTTTTCAGTTTTTTATTTGTTAAAAGTTTGACACATTAAATTTCATTCCACTTCACGATTGTGTCCCACTTGTTTTTGATTCTTCACAAAAAAATGTAAATTTTATATCTTTATGTTTGAAGCCTGAAATGTGGCAAAAAGTTGAAAAGTTCAAGGGGGCCGAATACTTTTGCATGGCACTGTACCAACACAGTTCTCAGGATTGTAGAACAGTTCAGTTCTTTGAGATTTTAACTGGAGACTGTAATGTCTTTGTGGGTGAAATTACTCTGAACAAGTAAAACATATTTATTCAGCAGGAAAATCCACATATTCTCTACAGTGAAGCACAGTGACACAGATCTGGATTCTTCAAGGGAAAAGCCTTCATAATTCCATTTCTCATTTCTAAACACATGACAGTAAGAAGTAAGCCAGTAAGGAACATGTAAACACACTAGAAGATTGATTAAGAGCATTTGGACCAAAGCCTCCTACCATCAGTAAAAAAAGCTACAATTGAAGTGTTGATGGATCCTGCCATAAAGAGAAGTCCCTTGAAGTATGGTGTAAAAAGAAGGTGAAAGTTTTGCCATGGCCTTCCCAGTCTGCAGGTTTGAAGAAGGCAGTTCCTGTGACAGTCCGTCAGTGCAGTTGAACAGGAGCAAATGTGTAACACAAGGTCCAAATTACACAGAAATATTAAAACACAGCTCAGAGCAAACAGAGTGTTCATAGGAGAACTTTAGAATAAGGGTGGACATACAAGATCTTAGAATGTATTTCATAACATTGGAATGCAAACTTTTAACCTGACATCAGTTTATATCAGTATCATTTTCTGATCGAAGGCTGTTGACAATATTTCTTAACCCTCTGTCATAGTGTTGCCCTCAGGCAACAAACTACCTTTTTGTCTCTAAAATCTTATCTTTAAATAAAAAAAAATATTTAAATAATTCCAATGTCACATGATGTGTCAGTGATCATTAACATGGGGTGCTGAAGTGCGTGTCATTGTCTGTCTGAGGGTGGCGCAATCCATTCAGCAAGCAGTGCTGCATAGGGCACAGTGCTAGCAAAGTGTAAAAAAAAGCATTAGTTTTTCATGTTTTTAAATAAACATAAATTCACACAAAAATATCTATATGTAAATAAATATTTAATAAACTATATTTTATTGTTTAAATACATCATTTGTTTATATGCTAAAACAGTTTATATGCTAAATATGCTAATTTTATAATTGCAGCATTGTGCAATTAGACTACATTTTAGAGCAGCTATATGCCAGGCAGAATGTTTGGATATGTGCTAGGGTGCAAAATAATGGTCTCATTCAATGTTTTTGCTGTCCTAACTATCAGTTCTCACAGAAAATGGACACACAGACATTTTATGAACCTGATCGAGCAGTTAGGGTCATTCCTTCAGACAGTGAGGAAAGTGAGCTTGAGACAAGTGACAGGGAGGAAGAAAGAACCCCAAAAATCAGTTTTGGGAAGAAGTTAAGAAGTCAGGAGTCAGTTAGTAGAATGTAATGTGTACTATGCTTCCAGTATGGGAATGAAATTATACAAATAAGATATGTATGAAATACGTAAGATCTAATTTATCCCTGTTGATAATGACCCTGAGCCTGAGGTTGAAGATGGAGAAAATGATGTTGATTATGTATCTGACAAAGAACCCAACACAGTGTGAACTTTATTGATTACCCAGAATGGTAGGGCAACCTTCCAATATCAGATGATAACCAGTCCCACCTGACATACATCAAGGTATTTTTTTCTGAAGACATTTTGCAAGTCATTGTAGAGCAGTCAAATGCATATGCTATGCAATGTGATTTCAACAAGCCCCTGAATCTCACTGTCAAAGAACTGGAGCAGTTTCTGGGTACTGTAATGTTCATTCATTCATGGAATCATTATCTGTAACTGCTTATTGAGTTCAGGGTCAAGGTGGGTCCAGAGCATACCTGGAATCATTGGGTGCAAGGCCATAAAAAAACTGCACTTCTGCAACAATCAAGATAGAACAGAGGAAATATTTGATCCACTGAATAAGATCCGTCCACTAGTTACTCATCTGCCCTCAAAACTGAACATGATTCCAATGGGTGAGAAGCTGGCTGTAGATGAGCAGATGATTCCATTCAAGGGAAGAAACAGACTGAAGCAATACCTGCCAGCAAAACCAAGGAAATGGCAATACAAGGTACTTCTCTTGGCCAGCTCTGATGGTGTCCCACACAACTTTGGGATTTATATGGGGAGAGTTGTACAACCCCCTGAATTAGCAGAAGTAGGAGCAAGCAGCAATGTTGTCCTCCGGCTGGCTAAACCTGTACTAAAGCACAAGAACCACAAGCTTTTCTTTGACAACTGATTTACCATTGTCCCTCTTGTACTTCCCCTCGCTCAACAAGGGATTCGTTGTATTGGTACTGTCCGTAGCAACAGATTACCAGGCAGCAATGTAATGGGTGATAAAGAACAGAATAAAACAGGACAAGGGTCTTTTCAAGAGAACACTGCCATGGTTGGAGAAACTAACTTACGTGTTGTGAAGTGGTATGATAATCGCTCTGTGACCCTGCTTATTGATTATATTGGACCATACCCATGAGGTCACTGAGGTTGAAAGGTGGGACAGCAAGCAAAAGCTCAAGGTCCCCTGTTCTGCTGTGGTGAAGGAGTATAATAAGCTTATGGGTGGGGTGGATCTGCTTGACTCATTGATCTCACTGTACCAAAGAAGTGGTAACACCGACTGGTATTCCATTTCTTGGATACAATCTCTGTGACTGCATAGCTGCTGTACAGAAGAGATTGTGATGCCACAGGCATGAAAAAGGAGGAGCAAATGAGGCTTTACACATTTAAGTCTTACATTGCTGAAGGCCTTTGCAAAAGTGGAAAAAGTCTCGAGCACAAAAGAGGCTGTCCAAGCTCAACAATTGCCAGTGAATATATGGCACATAAGAAAAGAGGACCCACGGCAAGAATTTCAGTCCCAGATGTGCGTCTGGACACCATAGTACACTGGATGATTATGTCAGACAAGAAGGGGACATGTAAAGTACCAGGATGCACAGGCACACCAAAAGTTTCCTGAAGTTCCACACAGAATAGGAATTCACTGTTAGCTAAAATTTCCTCAAAAATATAGAAGAACATTTCCTCAAACAATGCCCCACACAAAAAAACACATTCCAACACACACACACACACACACACAATACCTACAGTAAAGAAAGAGTTCCAATGTTACAATTGTATATGTTTTATTTTGTGGTGATTAACAGATTCTGGATGAAGCTTGTTGTAATAAAACATTCTAATGCATATATTGCATGTTTCTATATTATTTCACATATTAAACATATAGAAATCCTTGGTGTTGTAGTACAACTGTTGCACACTGTTGCTCTGAAGCAACAAAGTAACACTGGGTTGTGTGGGGGGGTGTCACATTTTATTACTGATACATTATTAGGGACCACCAGTCTTCCAAAAAAGTAGGCTGAAATATATATATTTTTCATAAAAAAGTACAGCTGGGGACTCTATATTTCCATTAATTCCTGACTTTCTAAATATAGCCCTCCTGTAATGTCAGATTGAATGCACATGATCACTATCTGCTCTGATACCAATTCTGTAAAGATGCTTTGCAACAATCAGTTATAGAAAGTGCTATATAAATGAAGTATGATTTGATTTTATTTTTGATGAAGAGTCAGAAAGCAGTGAAACATTGTTGATAAAGTTTTATTTTCACCAAAGAATAAAGCATTTGTGTTACAAGGGAAAGTTAATGACTAGACTTTAAGGCAGACAAATAATCAACAAACAGTGTAAGAGTGTATATATAGAGAGTGTATCTCTGTACTGAGCTGCTCCAGAAGCTGATGTGAAGATCTGAGCATTAATCAGAGACATGTTTGAACACACTGAAGATGAAGAGGAGCTCTATCAGCTCCAACACAGGTGTGGACCCTCACTGTCCAGTGCACTGATCTCTCTTCAGTGTTTCACTGACAGTAGTCTGGCCTCCTTTGGTGGCCTCACAGGTCACTGTCTTCTTCATCCACTCGTCCTCCTGGAGGGTCAGGGTGCTGCTCCAGCTGTAGAGGCCAGTGTCCTTCTGCAGAAGCCCAGGACTCTGACTAAACCCAGAGGTCAGAGGGTTTCCACCCACCTTCCAGCTCAGCTTCCAGTCTGAGGGGAAGCCCTTGTTGGCCAAACACACCAGTGTGGTCTCCCCCTGCCCCAGACTGGAGGAGGGCAGGACTGTGAGGGTGGGGCGGGTCGGAGCTAGGACACACACACACACACACACACACAGAGTTTCATTTCCCTTATTTCTAACACAGCACAAATGACTTCAGTGATGCAGTAAAAATCACACTCTAATTACAACCTTCAACTCAACCACTTTCACATATAAACTCATATTTACAATTACATTCAGAGGAGGATTTCAGTTTCATTAAATATTACAGAGTTTTCACTTACAAACATCTACAGTACATTATGATTTCACCAGGCGTCCCCAAACATTTGCATATAACTGTTTTTCTAACAGAGCAGAACTGAGTTCAGTGAAGCATTAAAATAACGCTCTAATTATAACCTTAAACTGAACCGCTTCAAATATGAACTAATATTTACAATTACATTAATAGATACATTTCATTCAGAATACTTTTAAAACTATTTCTTTCATTTAATTCATTATAATTGTAACATTACACACATCCCATGATGTGAAAGTTTAAAAGATGATTTGATTTCCTCCAAAACAGTAAATAATCAATAACTAAATCAAGCTGCAGTCTCCATGTACTACGTCTTCAAAGCTTTAGAACAGAAAACACTGCTCATAATAACCTCCACATTGTGGCGTCCAGATGGAGACAGAACGGCTCTAATCACCCAACACTGACTCTACAATCCAGCTTTACATTTGATCTTTTTAAAAAGAAATGTCATCACTGAACACTTCACAGGAAACCTTTAGGAAATATTTGTATTTTAAAGAAAAGAAATCCAGTTCAGAAACAGGAGCTGGTGGTGAAACCTAAAGCTCCACACTCTCCACACTTCAGAGCAGTTCTAATTAAATACATTCACATTTGGATTATCATTTATTCAGAAGATCATCAAGTGCATCTCTACTGTTGTCCAGAATCATTTTAATTAAAGATTCCTTTTGAATAAAGAGTAAAAGTGGACTTACTTCCAAATTCCAGTTTTGTTCCTCCACCAAAAGTCCACCACAGTGATACAAACTCGTTTACTGGCCGTACAAAAACCTCCTGCTCTAAACACACCCCTCTCTTCAGCCTTTACACACACTATTTCTGAACTAGAACACAATATTAATGGATTCTGCAGCTATTAATAATGGAAAACACTCCCAAACTGTAGAAGCTACAGATTCTCAACAAGGATTATTTTATAAACATTAAAATATCTAAACCCAGGACACACTTTGTTCTTTTGTATTTCCACAACAGACAAACACTTGATATAAAAGTATAAAACTACATGTAGAAACATGTTTTCATCTCAGATTCCAATTACAATCACAGATACAATCATATCAACTAATATTAAAACCAGATCCAATTAATGACAATAATAAAAACATGCTCCACTCTCTGTGTTGGTGATTATATGTTCACTTTCATCAGAAGTGTTGATAAATAATTCAATCAGTAAAAATTAGAGCTGCTGTTGAAAACTGTTCAACATTCATTAATAGTTTAAAAGATTCTTACTGTTATCATTGTGTTTCCTCCACCCAAAAGTCCTCCAGCCCTGATCCAGACAGATGGAGCCACAGTAGCAGCTGCAGAAAACCTCAAATGAAAGGCAGAGACAGTTAGAGTTTAGGATTTTAAACATGAGACTCCACACTGAGCAGAAATGTTTGATCAAACAATATCAAATAAATATGATGATCTTTCCTCAGTGTTGTTAGAAAGATGATTTCCATAGAGAGGGTCCACTTTGCATCATGAGCCCATGCTTCAGTGCTCTGCTAGTGTTTATAGTCCTGTGAGTTTAACACTTCATGACTGAGAGCTGCTGCCCCACAAACTTCACCCACAGCAACCATGACTTTGGTCTCCATCTTCATCTGGACACTGGTGCTCTGGACAAGAGGTGAGGAAACCTATTGATTTTGTGTTTGATTCTATGTCTGATGTAAAATAAAAAATTGATTTAATATCAACATTTTCATCTGAAAATAACATTATAGACTTTTTATGTGTCATGTATTTCCCTTTCCCTTTGAAAAAATGTTTGTGTCCATTAATATCTATCTGTTTATTTTTCCATTATAGATTCGTTTGGAGATATAATAATGACTCAGTCTCCAGGATCTCAGTCTGTTTCTCCAGGACACACTGTTACTATCAGCTGCAGAGCCAATCAGAGTGTAGGCAGCAATCTCGCCTGGTATCAGCAGAAACCTGGAGAAGCTCCTAAACTCCTGATCTATGGAGCATCCACCCGTCAGTCTGGAGTCTCAGATCGTTTCAGTGGGAGTGGATCTGGTACAGACTTTACTCTAAAAATCACTGGAGTAAAGCCTGAAGATGCAGGAGATTATTACTGTCAGCAGGGTAGCAGCTATCCGTTCACACAGTGTTAGAGCGTCGTACAAAAACCTCCTTCAGCTGTAGAGGAACTGCTCTGACTCAGAAACACTCACTGATCTGAGAACAGGTGCTAAAGCTGCACTCAACTGAACTCATCAGCACCAGAACACTACAGTAGTGAAGAGTGTTCTCTCTTTGGGGAGTTTTCCTCACTGTGGAACAGGGATTTACATCAGGAGATGGAGTATCTCACTAGGAGCAGCAGCAGATAAACACTACACACTGTACACACTACACACAATCTTCACAAGCTCTACACACCGTTACTAATTACATTAGAGCTTGACTTTCAGCTTCATTCATTAATCTATTCTGACTGCATTATGTAAATTTACTGAATTAAATATTAATATTAACTTAACCGAATAATGTAATGATGTTACACCACTGACCAGTGACCTTTGCTCTGGTCTAACATTATGTCAGTTCTTCTACAATTAGATCTTCTTAATCTGTGTGTTTTTGTATAATATTAGAAACATTGTTCTTCCAAAACCTGTCCATTTCTATCCATCCTTAAAGCCGTCTGTCTGGGGTTCATGATGATTCTGCATCTGTCCAAAAATGTTCAGCTTGTTTCAGTCAGTCACATTGAAGCACATCACTCAGCACCGCACTGAATCTACAGCTACTCCCAATTTTAACAACAGAGATTGTACTTTTTAGTGAACTGTATGATGAAGAATCACTGAGAATTTATTCCTCACCAAGACACTGCTCAAGATTAAAGCACAGTTCAGATTATTGAGCTTTTAACTACACAACAATACTGTGTTTCTATGTGATGTCACTATATGAACAAACAAAGATTAGGGGGTCCTGACCACTGAAGAGCAGGGTGAAAGGGGGCTAACAAAGTATGCAGAGCAACAGCTGGACTACAGTCTGTAATTGTAGAACTACAAAGTGCTCCTGTGTGGTCAGTGGAGCTGAGAGAATGGACAGTGAGTGTAGAAACAAGGAGGTGGTCGTACTATTCTGATCAGACTGTGTATATTGTTCTCATGTAGATGATGTATCAGATATTGAACTGATAAGATACAGATAATACACTGGATCTCAGACAATGATCCTGATCAAGTGCTGAGATTCTCATCAAGACAATTCTCAATTAACATCACCATGGAACAATGCACACACCTCACTGTGTAATCCTAATTTTAACAGCTCACTTTCAGTCAAAATGTATCTCTAAATGTTAGCTCAAACATCACAATCCCTCTGATAAACAATGAAATTATTAAAGTGGATTAAGTATAAATGTGTGTCTGAAATTAATGCCAGCGCTGAACCCTAAAGAGTGACATCAGATGTGTTAGAGTAGACTTGAGGTTATAACTGCAGTAGATAATGAGCAGCTCAAACTGTTTGCTGACAGCAACAAGGTCATAATTCATAGAAGAAACATGGACATGGAAAATTTACCAAGATGTGGAAGATCAATAAAAAATAACTAAAAAAATACTGTTTTAGACCTCTGCCAGAATCCAAAACAAACAGCAAACAGGGAAATGAAATGTAGGTCCACATCTCCACAGTGAAGCACAGTGTAAACATGTCTGGATTCTTTAGGTTAAAGACACTCAGTAAACCACTGCTTCCTTCCAGACACAAGAGAGTAAGATTGGAGTGTACGGAGCCCCTAAAGGGACTTGGAAAAAAAAGGCGTTCTTACCAGCACTTTCAGGATGCTACCGAACGTATATAAACTTGTTGTTCACAACAACTTCTGATGTGAGGCAGTTCCTTACAGATGTATGAACAATTCGCACTGGCAATGAAACTGTGTGTTAGTAGAGATAAATAAATACATATATAATATCTGTTTCAAGTGGCTGGATTTCCCTGGAAAGTGCAGTGTCCTGATGTGTTAACTGAGCCACGAAGACAATTGTGTAACATAAATCATTTGCAAAGGAGTGCAATGTATTTGCGAGGGAACGCAGAATCAGTGGTTCTTTTTAATTTTCCCCTCAGTCCCTTTAGGGGCTCCGTAGGAGTGTGATAACATGGGCTTATGAAAAATTTTAATATAACGACATCATGATGGACACTGCACCAAGAGAATGATCCAAGCCATAAAGCAAAGTCACGTGAAGCATGGTTCAAAAATAAGATGGATGTTTATCCATGTCCTTCTCAGACTCCAGACTCGAACATGAGAGAAAATCTTTAAACAAAGGACATGAGACAGTCTGGTAGAACTGGAGAACATGTGCAGAGAACAGGATAAAACGAGACCTTAGAGGAAAAAAACCCTGCTCAGAACATACACAAATGTAGCAGAGGAGGTCTTTTAGGGATCAGGGTGGACATTCAGGACATTAGACCAGGGCTGGACAACCCGAGACTCTGTGTCTGTACAAGTGTGACCCTTATATTCATAATTAAATTATAGCTATATGTTTGTTGGGTCTGTGTACCTTTTCTACATTTGATTTTCATGTTTAAATGGAAAAAGGAAAAAGGAAAACAACCCGTGATCTGATCTCTGATTTGTAAACAGAAAATCTTAATAAGAATCAGGAGAATGCTCCGTCTGTTTCTGGGGCTGTGGTCACTCCTCTCTCTGTTCACAGAGCTGCTGCTAAGAAGGACAGCTCTAGAGTCACAGTCTGAAATCATTTTACACACAGCACAAAGACCCAGCCCCAGTGTGTTGAAGGATTATGGGGAAGAAACAGGGTTTTCTTTTAGGAGTGTGAGGAGATTCTGCTCTTAAACGTCTGGAGTCAACTCTTCATTTCTGTCGACTAAACCCCTCTTTCTAACGACATGGGGCAGACACTGCTCTGAAATATCCACAGTTATATTCAGATTATTGTTCTAAAGCCGTCCTGCTGAGTAGTGTCTCTGTACACAGTGAGAGTGGTGGAATAGAGTCAAAATGAACAGATTTAATGAAGAGGAATCGACTCCCAAAGAATCAATCCTACAAGTGTCTGGGAGTCAGGATCAAATCTTGGTGAATCACTCAGAGAATCTGAACTCTTGGAGTCGACTCAGTCTCTGTTTGTGATTGACGTGAGAAGGTGTAGTTGCTGTAGGACTGGTAGCTGTGTGCAGACAGATTTGTGTAAATGCACAGCCTGTGGCTCTGGTAGTAAATGTATTTCAGAACAGAGGGAAGCAGACTTTTGAACTGATATCTGTTCATTTATATCACTATTATTTTCTGGTCTTTGGCTTTTGATCATATTTATCACTTTTGATGCTTAAGGAACATTCAGGAATTCTGAACTTTCATTAATTAGTGATTTATTGAAATAACTTTATCAGTCTCCCCCTTCTGTCAGTTCAAAGTGGACGTTACCACTCGCCTGTTTCAGTAAAAGTTTAAAGAGGAGTTAAAAATGAAAAATCACACATTTTGTGTTGATTTAAATGCTTTATTTTTACAAAAGAGTGTAGCATTATTTTGTTAAGTAGAAAAATTAATGATTGCAGATAAAGAAAGACATATAATCAACAAACAGTGTAAGAGTGTATATATAGAGAGTGTAACTCTGTACTGAGCTGCTCCAGAAGCTGATGTGAAGATCTGAGCATTAATCAGAGACATGTTTGAACACACTGAAGATGAAGAGGAGCTCTATCAGCGCCAACACAGGTGTGGACCCTCACTGTCCAGTGCACTGATCTCCCTTCAGTGTTTCACTGACAGTAGTCTGGCCTCCTTTGGTGGCCTCACAGGTCACTGTCTTCTTCATCCACTCGTCCCCCTGGAGGGTCAGGGTGCTGCTCCAGCTGTAGAGGCCAGTGTCCTTCTGCAGAAGCCCAGGACTCTGACTAAACCCAGAGGTCAGAGGGTTTCCATCCACCTTCCAGCTCAGCTTCCAGTCTGAGGGGAAGCCCTTGTTGGCCAAACACACCAGTGTGGTCTCCCTCTGCCCCAGACTGGAGGAGGGCAGGACTGTGAGGGTGGGGCGGGTCGGAGCTAGGACACACACACACACACACACACAGTTTCATTTCCCTTATTTCTAACACAGCACAAATGACTTCAGTGATGCAGTAAAAATCACACTCTAATTACAACCTTCAACTCAACCACTTTCACATATAAACTCATATTTACAATTACATTCAGAGGAGGATTTCAGTTTCATTAAATATTACAGAGTTTTCACTTACAAACATCTACAGAACATTATGATTTCACCAGGCGTCCCCAAACATTTGCATATAACTGTTTTTCTAACAGAGCAGAACTGAGTTCAGTGAAGCATTAAAATAACGCTCTAATTATAACCTTAAACTGAACCGCTTCAAATATGAACTAATATTTACAATTACATTAATAGATACATTTCATTCAGAATACTTTTAAAACTATTTCTTTCATTTAATTCATTATAATTGTAACATTACACACATCCCATGATGTGAAAGTTTAAAACATGATTTGATTTCCTCCAAAACAGTCAATAATCAATAACTAAATCAAGCTGCAGTCTCCATGTACTACGTCTTCAAAGCTTTAGAACAGAAAACACTGCTCATAATAACCTCCACATTGTGGCATCCAGATGGAGACAGAACGGCTCTAATCACCCAACACTGACTCTACAATCCAGCTTTACATTTGATCTTTTTAAAAAGAAATGTCATCACTGAACACTTCACAGGAAACCTTTAGGAAATATTTGTATTTTAAAGAAAAGAAATCCAGTTCAGAAACAGGAGCTGGTGGTGAAACCTAAAGCTCCACACTCTCCACACTTCAGAGCAGTTCTAATTAAATACATTCACATTTGGATTATCATTTATTCAGAAGATCATCAAGTGCATCTCTACTGTTGTCCAGAATCATTTTAATTAAAGATTCCTTTTGAATAAAGAGTAAAAGTGGACTTACTTCCAACATCCAGTTTTGTTCCTCCACCAAAAGTGACCCACAGTGATACAAACTCGTTTACTGGCCGTACAAAAACCTCCTGCTCTAAACACACCACTCTCTTCAGCCTTTACACACACTATTTCTGAACTAGAACACAATATTAATGGATTCTGCAGCTATTAATAAAGGAAAACACTCCCAAACTGTAGAAGCTACAGATTCTCAACAAGGATTATTTTATAAACATTAAAATATCTAAACCCAGGACACACTTTGTTCTTTTGTATTTCCACAACAGACAAACACTTGATATAAAAGTATAAAACTACATGTAGAAACATGTTTTCATCTCAGATTCCAATTACAATCACAGATACAATCATATCAACTAATATTAAGACCAGATCTAATTAATGACAATAATAAAAACATGCTCCACTCTCTGTGTTGGTGATTATATGTTCACTTTCATCAGAAGTGTTGATAAATAATTCAATCAGTAAAAATTAGAGCTGCTGTTGAAAACTGTTCAACATTCATTAATAGTTTAAAAGATTCTTACTGTTATCATTGTGTTTCCTCCACCCAAAAGTCCTCCAGCCCTGATCCAGACAGATGGAGCCGCAGTAGCAGCTGCAGAAAACCTCAAATGAAAGGCAGAGACAGTTAGAGTTTAGGATTTTAAACATGAGACTCCACACTGAGCAGAAATGTTTGATCAAACAATATCAAATAAATATGATGATCTTTCCTCAGTGTTGTTAGAAAGATGATTTCCATAGAGAGGCTCCACTTTGCATCATGAGCCCATGCTTCAGTGCTCTGCTAGTGTTTATAGTCCTGTGAGTTTAACACTTCATGACTGAGAGCTGCTGCCCCACAAACTTCACCCACAGCAACCATGACTTTGGTCTCCATCTTCATCTGGACACTGGCGCTCTGGACGAGAGGTAACCTGTTTCTGCAAACAGGAGTGAATGCTGCTTGTATACTTGTCCACTTTTATTTTACCTAACATTGTCTCTACAGTGTCCAGTGGTCCAGTAACTCTTACTCAGAGTCCTACAGTGAAAATTGTTTCTCCACTTCAAACAGTCACCATCAACTGTAAACTCAGCTCTGCAGTATCCTACTGGGGCAGCAATGAAGAGCTCCACTGGTACCTGATCAAACCTGGGGAAGTTCCTAAACTCCTAATTAAATTTGTCAATCAGTTACAGTCAGGTTTTCCAGATCGTTTCAGTGGCAGTGGATCTAGATCTGACTTCACTCTGACCATCAGTAACGTCCAGACTGAAGATGCAGGAGATTATTACTGTCTGACACATAATGCTGGAGTGTTCACACAGTGTTAGGGAGTTGTACAAGAACCTCCCTCAGTCAGACTCAGTCTAGCATAAAATAACTGAAGAGACGTCTGTTGTGTGAACAATATATAAGTGTCCCCAGATCAGAATTTAACAGGCTGAATTCTGTACTTTTAAAGCCTGATATTTCCATATCCGCATTTCACTGAACTTATATTAAATATTAAAAAGAGTGGAGTGAATGAACTCCATATCTGTAATAAAGCGGGGTGTGTAGGAGTGGTCAAGGAGCGAGGTAAGTGCAGGAGATTTTAATAATAATAACTTAAAGGAAACTAGACAGAGGGACATTAAACACAAGGGCTAAACTACAAACTGCTAAGAGCAATGTTGGCCCAGGTTTTTGGAGTAGCTCTTTTAGCATTGTGTTTAATGTCTAGGTTTTTGTACACTGTCGTTAACTTGCACAAAGGCTATGATTTTGAAATGGGTTGGAGTTGTGATGCCTGAAGATCAAGTGCAGATGCCATTATTAATTAGAACTGACTCAGACAAATATGAGGAAGAAATTTTGGAAAGCGACCTGGTGGAGAAATATTCATTTTAAATATCTACTATTATACTTTTAATTAAGTTATGACATTCTACTATTTTGTTAATTTTACTATTTAGTAATCTATTATAATGATTATAGGGTGAAGTAGAAACTGTAGCTTGAAATATACTAATGTATTAATATTGCTAGTACTGATTTGTATTTGATATTTCTATTTGTATCTGTTATTTTTGCAAAACATACTGGTTGTTGTTTCTTTCTTCCAGAATAAAAAGGGAAGAAGAACACTGTAAGGGTGCATGGTTGATCGAGGTTCCTGAAGTATTACAGGGATCCAAACATTCAAAAGAAGTCAATAAAACTGAAGGACTTTGAAACAGAACTGTGAAAACTTGCTGAAATTCAGAAGGTGATATTGCTGAAGTGCTGTAGTATAATACAATATGTCATATTTTTTCTATTGAATTGTTTATTTTTTGTTATCATTAACATTGATAAAACATAATACAAGTGATATTTAAAATGATAACAACTGTTTATTATGATGATTTATAGACGGATGCAATTTAATCTGTGTAAGTGTATTGGGATCTCAGATGTTTTGTTTTTTCTCGATGTTACGGCCATGGGGTGTGTCAGGTAGGGACAGGTCTATAGGAAGGTCCAATGGGTCGACCAGCCTGAATTTGGACATTGGTTTGATTTTACTTTCTGAGATTTCTACACACATTTACTCATGTCAACTCCCTACACATATAGTGTAAATTCAAATTGGATAGGCGTACTTTATGTGATTGCCTTGGGCAGAGGGATTGTGAGAGAATTTATTCTGTCTAAAATATTTGAAGGAAATTTCAAGAAAGATGGCTGTCTGGCAGGTTTTTTCGCTTTCACACTCCATGAATATTTACTATATCATATATCATAATGCATGTAATGCTAGATTTGTGTGTAGGGGTATAGTGATAATATGTTATAACTATAAACATGTATGGGTTGTTTAATTTTACGATACTTTTACAGTCTCAAAGGGAGGAAAATTATGACGTATATTTTATAAATATAGTCTTAAGTGCAGCATGTAGAGATGTTAACTGTTCTGAGTTTATTCGTATGTTCTATGTCTGTGCTCCAAAGGGGGAAATGTTTAGGATAATCTCTCAGTAAGAACATAAGGACTATAAACTTTTTTTCTCTGTGTCTCAGGAAAGTTCTTTCCCCGCTTAGTGTTTGCCCTCTAGTTCGTTAATGTTTGTTTTGTTAATTTCTTGTTAAATAAAGTCTGTGTTATTAGCATGTGCGTCCGCCTCCATCAGTCTGCCCAGCTCACACTAACAGAATTAACGACCCAACAGCGGTAAAGGTGGGGGATCAACCTGCTGCCCTGCAATCCTATATGGGAGTTCCCCCTGAGTTTGAGGGGACTCCAAACGTTGAGGGATTTCTGCTTCAGTGCCAACTGTATTTTAACTACCTGACTGTTCCTGCGCCACATGGAATTATCCAAGTAATGTTTATGAGATCCCTTCTCAAAGGGAGAGCATTGGAGTGGGCTGATCGAGTGCTGGGAGAGAGAGCCCTGCATATTACAGTGGAGACTTTTGTGAACTATTGAGAGCCAGATTCTCCCGATCGACTCCCGAGGACATCTCCGCAAGACCCTCTGCTCCCGAGGACTACCCCCTCAGGTCCGGGGAAATTTTTGAGGGGGGGGGGTTAAGGGTAGGGGCTGTTAGCCTCAAACCTCAGGACAACGGAGGTGAGGCTAACAGGGGCACACCTCTAGGGGATCTCAGGAGTGCGCCCGTCAAGCCCCCTAACCCCTCTACAGCTCCAGCACATGCAAAACAAGCCCCTGCCTCCGTGGACGTCGTCGCAGGGCCCCCTGCCTCCGTGGACGTCGTCGCAGGGCCCCCTGCCTCCGTGAAAGAGTGTATATATAGAGAGTGTAACTCTGAAATGAGCTGCTCCAGAAGCTGATGTGAAGATCTGAGCATTAATCAGAGACATGTTTGAACACACTGAAGATGAAGAGGAGCTCTATCAGCTCCAACACAAGTGTGGACCCTCACTGTCGAGTGCACTGATCTCTCTTCAGTGTTTCACTGACAGTAGTCTGGCCTCCTTTGGTGGCCTCACAGGTCACTGTCTTCTTCATCCACTCGTCCTCCTGGAGGGTCAGGGTGATGCTCCAGCTGTAGAGGCCAGTGTCCTTCTGCAGAAGCCCAGGACTCTGACTAAACCCAGAGGTCAGAGGGTTTCCATCCACCTTCCAGCTCAGCTTCCAGTCTGAGGGGAAGCCCTTGTTGGCCAAACACACCAGTGTGGTCTTCCCCTGCCTCAGGCTGGAGGGGGGCAGGACTTTGAGGGTGGGGCGGGTCGGAGCTAGGACACACACACACACACAAACACACAGACACGCACACAGTTTCATTTCCCTTATTTCTAATACAGCACAAATGACTTCAGTGATGCAGTAAAAATCACACTCTAATTACAGCCTTCAACTCAACCACTTTCACATATAAACTCATATTTACAATTACATTCAGAGGAGGATTTCAGTTTCATTAAATATTACAGAGCTTTCACTTACAAACATCTACAGAACATTATGATTTCACCAGGCGTCCCCAAACATTTGCATATAACTGTTTTTCTAACAGAGCAGAACTGAGTTCAGTGAATCATTAAATAACGCTCTAATTATAACCTTAAACTGAACCGCTTCAAATATGAACTAATATTTACAATTACATTAATAGATACATTTCATTCAGAATACTTTCAAAACTATTTCTTTCATTTAATTCATTATAATTTTAACATTACACACATCCCATGATGTGAAAGTTTAAAAGATGATTTGATTTCCTCCAAAACAGTAAATAATCAATAACTAAATCAAGCTGCAGTCTCCATGTACTACGTCTTCAAAGCTTTAGAACAGAAAACACTGCTCATAATAACCTCCACATTGTGGCGTCCAGATGGAGACAGAACGGCTCTAATCACCCAACACTGACTCTACAATCCAGCTTTACATTTGATCTTTTTAAAAAGAAATGTCATCACTGAACACTTCACAGGAAACCTTTAGGAAATATTTGTATTTTAAAGAAAAGAAATCCAGTTCAGAAACAGGAGCTGGTGGTGAAACTGTTGTTAAAACACTGTCTTACAGGTTCTTAAGGATCCCGTGAGAGAAGTGTTCAATTCCGAGCTCAGATTCTGTCCCATGTCTAAGATCTCTCTTCCATGTCTAAAAATCTCTCCCCCCTCCTGGCTCAGACCCTGCTCTATATGCTTCTCCCTTCTCTCCAAATAAGGCAAACATAGAGGATAGTTTACATTTGCATGTTCTTAAGGGAGGGTGTAAAATTGATAGTTTCCTGCCTTCATTGACAGCTTATCCTAAACATTTCTCTCTGTGTAGCACAGACATAGAGCATATGGCTGAACATAAAAAACACTAAACATTCCTTAATACTGTGCCTTATGAGGCCTTATGATTAAATATACCTCAACACCTAAAGCCCCACACTCTCCACACTTCAGAGCAGTTCTAATTAAATACATTCACATTTGGATTATCATTTATTCAGAAGACCCTTCCTGTATCAGGGCCTTGTCGTGGCGGAAGGGCTTGTGTGGTCTCATGACCTCCAGGGCTATGTCGTCAGGAGCTGTTAGCTCCCAGTAGGGTCTCCCATGGCGAACAGGTCTGGAGTGAAGATCCAGACAAACATGATCCAAAAGCATTCCTATGAGTACACCCATTAAAATTCAGTGTACCCTGCCTGGGAAAGGGTTACCGGGACCTACCCCTTGAGCCAGGCCTGGGGGTAGTGTCCGACGGTGAGCGCCTGGTGGCCGGGCAGCCCACGTAACCCGGCCGGGCTCAGCCCGAAATGGCAACGTGGGAGGATCATGTGGGCTCACCACCCGCAAGATCCAGAGTAGGGGTGCGGTGCAATCCCCATCGGGCACAGAGCAGGGGCGAAGGGCCCCCTGGCGTCGTGGAACTTGTCAGCAGAAACTGGTTCTTGGTATGTGGAACATAACCTCACTGGGGGGGAAAGAGCCAGAGCTGGTGCGTGAGGTTGAGAGATACCAGCTAGATATAGTTGGGCTCACCTCTACACACAGTTTAGGCTCTGGAACCAAACTTCTCAATAGGGGTTGGTCTCTCTCCTACTCAGGAGTTGCACAGGGTGAGAAGCGCCGGGCGGGTGTGGGGATACTCACAAGTCCCCGGCTGGTGCCTGTACAGCTGGAGTTTGTCCCAGTAAACGAGAGGGTAGCCTCAATGCGGCTCCGGCTTGCAGAGAGGAAAACTTTGACTGTTGTGTGTGCGTATGCACCGAACAGCAGCTCAGAGTATTTGGCCTTCTTGGAGGCAATGATTGGAGTTCTAGAGTGGATTCCATGCACTGACTCTATTATTTTACTGGCAGACTTCAATGCTCACGTTGGCAATGTCTGGGAAACCTGGAGAGGAGTGATTGGGAGGAACGGACTGCCTGATATAAACCCGTGTGGTGTGATGTTGTTGGACTTCTGTGCTAGCCATGGTTTGTCCATAATGAACACCATGTTCGAACATAAGATTGCTCATTAGTGTACTTGGTACCAGAGCACTCTGGGCCAAAGGTCAATGATCAACTTTGTGGTTGTGTCTTCTGACCTGAGGCCATATGTTTTGGACACTTGGGTAAAGAGAGGGGGTTCACTTGAGCAGTTTGCAGCCGAGTGTGAAGCGGTCGGTATGCGGATCAGCACCTCCAAGTCTGAGGCCATAGTTATCTCCCGGAAACAGATGGCATGCTCCCTTCAGGTAAGGGGTGAGAACCTGCCCCAAGTGAAGGAGTTCAAGTATCTCAGGTTCTTGTTCACGGGTGATGGGAAGAGGGATGATGAGATTGACCGTAGGATAGGTGCAGTGTCTGCAGTAATGCGGTCACTGTACCGCACCATTGTGGTGAAGAGAGAGCTGAGCCATAAAGCAAAGCTCTCAATTTACCGGTCAGTCTATGTCCCCACTCTCACCTATGGTCATGAGCTCTCTGTAATGACCGAAAGAACAAGATCGTGGATACAAGCGGCCGAAATGAGCTTTCTCCGACGGGTCACTGGGCGTACTCGCCGTGATCAGGTGAGGAGCTCAGTGACTAGGGAGGAGTTCGGAGTAGAGTCGCTGCTCCTTCGCATTGAGAGAAGTCAGTTGAGGTGGTTTGGGCATTTGATCAGGATGCCTCCTGGACGCCTCCCACTGGAGGTATACCAGGCACGTCCAACTGGAAGGAGGCCCCGAGGTAGACCCAGGACACGCTGGAGGGATTATATCTCCCGGCTGTCCTGGGAACGCCTTGGGATCCCCCAGGAGGAATTGGTGGATGTTGCAAGGTACAGAGACGTCTGGGCTTCTTTGCTCGCCCTGTTGCCACCACGACCCTGAAATGGAGAAGCAGAAAAGAAAATGTATGTATTTATTCAGAAGATCATCGAGTGCATCTCTACTGTTGTCCAGAATCATTTTAATTAAAGATTCCTTTTGAATAAAGAGTAAAAGTGGACTTACTTCCAACATCCAGTTTTGTTCCTCCACCAAAAGTCCACCACAGTGATACAAACTCGTTTACTGGCCGTACAAAAACCTCCTGCTCTAAACACACCACTCTCTTCAGCCTTTACACACACTATTTCTGAACTAGAACACAATATTAATGGATTTTGCAGCTATTAATAATGGAAAACACTCCCAAACTGTAGAAGCTACAGATTCTCAACAAGGATTATTTTATAAACATTAAAATATCTAAACCCAGGACACACTTTGTTCTTTTGTATTTCCACAACAGACAAACACTTGATATAAAAGTATAAAACTACATGTAGAAACATGTTTTCATCTCAGATTCCAATTACAATCACAGATACAATCATATCAACTAATATTAAAACCAGATCCAATTAATGACAATAATAAAAACATGCTCCACTCTCTGTGTTGGTGATTATATGTTCACTTTCATCAGAAGTGTTGATAAATAATTCAATCAGTAAAAATTAGAGCTGCTGTTGAAAACTGTTCAACATTCATTAATAGTTTAAAAGATTCTTACTGTTATCATTGTGTTTCCTCCACCCAAAAGTCCTCCAGCCCTGATCCAGACAGATGGAGCCGCAGTAGCAGCTGCAGAAAACCTCAAATGAAAGGCAGAGACAGTTAGAGTTTAGGATTTTAAACATGAGACTCCACACTGAGCAGAAATGTTTGATCAAACAATATCAAATAAATATGATGATCTTTCCTCAGTGTTGTTAGAAAGATGATTTCCATAGAGAGGCTCCACTTTGCATCATGAGCCCATGCTTCAGTGCTCTGCTAGTGTTTATAGTCCTGTGAGTTTAACACTTCATGACTGAGAGCTGCTGCCCCACAAACTTCACCCACAGCAACCATGACTTTGGTCTCCATCTTCATCTGGACACTGGCGCTCTGGACGAGAGGTAACACAGCTTATTAACTACTTATCCTTCCAGAATCTTTGTTTTTCTCTTAGAGCCGATCCGAATGTATGGATGTAAATATTAAAATTATTATTATAATTATCTAGGAGATCTGTAAATCTGATCAAAACTAGTTTTTGTATTTACCTGAGAACATATCAATTAAGATAAGAACTAAACCAAAATAAAAAGGTTTTTAATAAATAATGTCTAAAAAATAGTATAAAGTAGAATATATATTTTATGAACTTCCCAACTTTTATATTATTTAAATAAATACTTTTTAATTAAATAAAAATATTACTTACATTATTTAAAATTATTCTGTTATTATTATTTATTACAATTTTTGTTTAATTTTCCATTAGGGTCCAGTGGTCAGGTGACTGTTACTCAGACTCCTTCAGTGAAAACTGTTTCTACAGGACAATCAGTCACCATCAACTGTAGAACCAGTAGCGGAGTTTATAATGGCAACTATCTTGCCTGGTATCAGCAGAAACCTGGAGAAGCTCCCTAAACTCCTGATCTACTTGGCTAACAGTAGACCGTCAGGTATTTCAGATCGTTTCAGTGGCAGTGGATCTGGATCTGACTTCACTCTGACCATCAGTAACATCCAGACTGAAGATGCAGGAGATTATTACTGTCAGAGTTACCATTACATCAGTAGCATCTGGGTGTTCACACAGTGAAATAGAGTCGTACAAAAACCTCCCTCAGTCAGAGACTGCACAGAGACTGCACTGCTGCAGTTGCACCCTACTGCAGGTGCTGAGGGGGAGGATGATACACACAATAACACACTCTGTGGAGGAGAGACACACACCTCACTAACACACACCTCCACACACAATAACACACTCTGTGGAGGAGAGACACACACCACACTAACACACACCTCCACACACACTAACACACTCTGTGGAGGAGAGACACACACCTCACTAACACACCTCCACACTCAATAACACACTCTGTGGAGGAGAGACACACACCTCACTAACACACAGCTCCACACAAAATAACACACTCTGTGGAGGAGAGACACATACCTCACTAACACACACCTCCACACACAATAACACACTCTGTGGAGGAGAGACACACACCTCACTAACACACACCTCCACACACAATAACACACTCTGTGGAGGAGAGACACACACCTCACTAACACACACCTCCACACACAATAACACACTCTGTGGAGGAGAGACACACACCTCACTAACACACAGCTCCACACACAATAACACACTCTGTGGAGGAGACACACACACCTAACTAACACACACCTCCACACACAATAACACACTCTGTGGAGGAGACACACACACCTCACTAACACACACCTCCACACACAATAACACACTGTGGTGGAGAGACACACACCTCACTAACACACAGCTCCACACACAATAACACACTCTGTGGAGGAGAGACACACACCTCACTAACACACAGCTCCACACACAATAACACACTCTGTGGAGGAGACACACACACCTAACTAACACACACCTCCACACACACAATAAGACACTCATTCATATATATATATACTGACAAAGTCTAAGCAATAAACAATAACATCAGAAACACTTACCTCCAACACACACACAGAGATAAAATCTAAAGTAAGTATTTATTGCCCCCAAGGGGGAATTCACAGTCACTGTGTCACAGACTTACACCGCTCAGACATAAATAAAACTCAACAATAACACGTACAGCACCACTCACCACAGTTACACTAGCAGACAACTCAATCAATACTGTACACTGCATAACATATTATAAGCAAAATAGCCTCCTATCTATCCAAGCATCTTTACTCAGTTGAAAAACCAACACATGTAGTCATGAATGTAATTGTATTTGTACAAACTGCAGACTGTGAGACACAGATTGGGACGTATTCATTTGTGAATAGTGAAATATATTTGTGACTTGTGTTTAATTTGTGGATTAACATTTACGCATTTGTAAAGCATTAGTAGCAGAGCAAACTCCTGATACTGGATGTGTGTGGAGTCGTCTAAAATGTTCATTGCCTCCCTAAATATTGACTTTTCATAGAGAGACTCTATGTGGCCCTGGTCTGGGTGACCTACAATCTTTAGTGCAGTTTTGACCAAACACTTGGACTTTAATTCAACTGTCAGATTACCAGACCAGGTCTGCATGACATACTGTATCACACTGTCTAAGATCATTTAAAAAAAAATATATATAACAGAAGCCTGCTACTGACACCTTACAGTCTCAATATTTTTAAAAAATACATCTTCTGCTGAAGCTTAGTGCAAAGGCATTCTATAAGGATGTGTCCATAAAACACTTAAATATTTATATGCAGAGACCTGACATATGGGAGTATTATGAATACACACAGGACTCAGGAATTCAGAAACCGCTCTAGGGTCAAATTAAATTTCTTTACATTGACAACAAGATGATAAACATCACACCAGTCTACAAACTGTTTAATTTCTGAATGGTAAGATGCTGTGTCCTGGTCCCTATGTAATAGGCCCAAGATGGCAGTGTCATCTGAAAATGTAACAATGTAATTATGTGGGTGTTTACTCACACTTCTGTGGCAGTTATAGGCAAACTGCCAATGATCTAATTTTTGGTTTACCTGAATTTTTAAGAGACACCATATACTTTTCAAAACATTCCACAACTATTGATGTCAAAGCTATAGGTCTAAATTCATTATTTTCGGCAGAGCAACAATTAATAGTTCATGGGAAACACTGGTATATCCAAGAAAGATTAACTTAGAATGCATAAAGTAGATATTTACAAATCTGATTCATCATTTTATAACACATATATGGTGTTTAATAAGTTATCTTATCTACACTGTAATATGTAGCATTTTTTCCTCAGCTTGGACAAGGAGGCCATCATGTTGGGGGACATTACATATAATATAGTGGAATGAGCTAAATGTATGTCCCATTGTAGATAAACTATTTCAGATTTCCGATCCCTGGGAGCCTCAGTGTGAAATATCTGAACAAGTTCAAAGACAGAGAGAGAGAGAGAGAGAGAGAGAGAGAGAGAGAGAGAGAGAGAATAGGGAGAGGGGAAAAAACTAAACCAGTGTCTCAGTTGCTGCTGATCCTGACCTTGACGCTGCCCCTCCGAAGAGACCAGCGCCAGTGAGAAACCAGAACCCAGCTGAAGCAGCACACGAGCAAGCAGGACCAACCTCCTTCTCCCTACGTCCAACCATTGGGACATGATGAAACGGATGACTTTCCTCCACTTCCACCACCCCCATCGCCTGAACTCTACCCTGATGTTCAGCAGCTACTCAGGGAACTGGACAATAGGCTGAAAGGAAACATCCCACTCGCATATTAAATATTAGCTCGCCCTTCAGCGGCCCACCCAACCAAGGAGCTGTCTGCTGGCCATCATAGGGACGTTTGTTTGATGACAATAATCTGTAGATATGATTTATTAGAATCAAAGGGGGGATGTGATTAATACAAGAGGGAATTTTTAATGATAACTACCCTTAATTCTTAAATGCTCTAGAGTTTATCCCAGCAATGCAACTCAAAACCAACCTCTGAGTTAAATTAACCATGACCTTACTTCGTCCATGGAGATGAGAAGAGATGCAAAGGACTTCAAAGATGCCATAGCGGCCATCTTCCATTACTCTTCATTCCTTGGGTTTTGCTCAGAGACACAGCCTTAGCAGGTGACAACTCTAAGGGGGAAAGGGCCTTTACCATTGTGATGGAATTTGTTCATTGAAATGATTCATAATAAATTAAAAGGGTTGTTAGTTTCATCTTTATCAGCAAAAGCCATATATGCTTGTGATAGAACGGACAATACAAGACCACTAGATAAATATTTCTGTTCCCCCTTTATTCCTCATAGCCCTTTCTGTTCCTGTTTTATCTCCCAGTAGCCCACACACCCATTATTCTTTTTTCAATTTTACATCCATATTGCTAGCTTGGTAAACAATCTCACCCTTTCAGTTAAAATATACTACTGAGTTGTAAAACAGGTATTTCATACTTACATAGGACTTACTGCACCTTCCTGTTAAAAAAAAAAAAAAAAAAAAAAAGCCCAAACTGAGTTTTAGGTGTCCTTAAATAGTGCCTGAGCAAATTCAGACCTGCCTGTTGGAGCCAGGTTGGGTTGGTCCATTTGGGGGGGGGGGGGGTTGTATGATTGGAAATATTTTTCTTTTATTTTCATTTTAGATTTAACCTTGTTCATGATGTGTGTTTGTAGTTTGATTAGTATCAAGTAGTCACTTTTTGAACAAGGGTTTTGCAGAGTACAATTGCATATTTTTTTTTTTATTTTATTTTCCTCTGATTGTAGCTGTCTCCCCCTGTAGAAGAGGAGGAGTGGTACATACTGAATTAGTTAAGCCACTAGGAGTCTATATAAAGACTCATTTTGAGGACAGAAGGGGGGAGCGAAGGCTGAAGCGAAGGCTGAAGCGAAGTGCCGAGAAAGTATCTTTATATTGGAAGAGAAAAGATTGTTCTCTCTAATCTTCTGTATGTAATTTGTAATTAGTTTTTTTTTTTTCCTCACATTTCGCTGAATAAAGCACCCTTGCGCTGAAGGTGCTATTGTGGTTTGCCATCATTTGATTAATTTATAGTTATTTATTTTCTTAACCCATAACCTTGTCGAGACACACTACCCTCACCAATGAGCAAGGTGTGACAATGCTTGTGTTACTAACGTTGTTTTCCCTTCTTGAACACTCTGTGAAGGCAGCAGGCTAAGGTGTGTATGTGTGTCAGATAATGGTGTGCTGGCACATCTTGACCTTCAGTTCCCTTCCTCTCCGTACTGAGTTGACATAACTGAAGCTAGTTGAAACAGTCTGGAAGGGGACTATGGGAGCGGAATACATCAGAACATCACAGATAGTTAGAAACAGAGTGAACACCTGCGTAATGTAACTTTGTTCATGGCCATATGAGACTAGAGAATGATAGTTGTTGTATAATTAGGGAGGGGCTAGGGGTATAAAGGCTTTGTGAGAAACTGTTCCAGTGGAGAAGGAGATTAGAAGGGTCTATGCAATGCATTTCCTTACTCCAATAAATTTGTTACTCACTTTAATAAAGACTCAGTTTTTCATTTCTGCCACAATTTTCCACCACAGCCTCGATTTGTCAAAGGAAACAGACAATAGAAATAGAATATTGATAATAGACAATAGAAGTAAGACTTCTGCTGGAATTTCTATTGTCTTGAGGCAATGGCTCTTTTAGCTGAACTTCCTCATTTCTTTCTTTCCATTTCTGCCTTTAACTCCTTTATCATCCCCCTCTTTGCTCCTTTCTCTACATTTTCTTTCTCGGTTCTGGGTTCTCCGAGTAACTGCGCCTATTTTCTCAGTCTTCAGAACTGCAATTCATTTCATTTCAGGAACTAAAGGCCTCATTTGACTGACTGCAAAAACTGCTAAGACTGCTTGACTGACTGAATGCTTCAGCACCAATGGTTTAAAACCAGGCTTCAGAACCCATGCATTGAATTATTGATTTCTTTGTACAACTTTGCACTTTGATTTTTTATTTATTTTTTTGCTGAAGTATGTGGATGATGGAAAAGTCAGAGAATTAATTATGGAAAACAATACACATGGCAAATGTGGCAAGGTGGAATGTTGGTGAATAAGTAATTTAAACATAAAACGTTGATTCATTGTTTATCTATTTTGTTGAGATTTTAACTGCTAGACCAACACAAAGTATCACGTAATTGTGAGGTGTCAAATAAAAATCTGAAAAGTGTGACATCCAAAAGTATTCAGTCCCCTTCACTCTGATTTCCCTAAATAACATCCAGTCCAATCAATAGTCTTCAGAAGTCCAGCTGTGTGTAATTTAGACTCAGTATAAATACATCTGTTCTGTGAAGGCCTCAGTGGTTTGTTAGAGAACACTAGTGAACAAACAGAATCATGAAGACCAAGGAACTTACCAGAAAGGTCAGAGATAAAATTGTGGAGAAGTTTAAAGCTGGGTAAGGTTATAAAAACATATCCCAAGCTTTGAGTATCTCAAGGAGCACTGTTCCATCATCCAAACCTGGAAAAAGTATTCTACAACTGCAAATCTACCCAGACCTGGCCATGCACCCAAACTGATAGATTAAGAAAGGAGAGCACTAGTCAGAGAAGCAGCCAAGAGGAGCTGCAGAAATCCACAGCTCAGGTGGAAGAATCTGTCCACAGGACGACTAAGTCATGCACTCCACATATCTGGCCTTTATGGAAAAATGAGAAAAGGAAAACCATTGTTGAAAGAAAGCCATAAGTAGTGCCATTTGCAGTTTTCCACAAACCATGTAAGGCACACAGCAAACATGTGGAAGAAGGTGCTGTGGTCAGATGAGACCAGTGTGGTGGAAAATAATACTGCTCACCACCTTGAACACACCGTGCCCACTGTGAAACATGGTGGTGGCAGCATCATGCTGTGGGGATGGTTTTCTTTGCAGAGAAAGCTGGTCAGAGTTGATGGGAAGATGGATGGATATAAGTACAGGGCAATGGTTTAGATCTAAGAATATTCGTTCAAGATGGCTCTACAAAGTATTATAATACTTTTGCACATCACACTTTTCAGTTTTTATTTGATTAAAACTTTGAAAAACATGTATCGTTTTTGTTCCACTTCACAATTATGTGCTACTTTGTGTTGGTCTATCACTTAAAAGCTCAGTAAAATACATTTACATTTGTGGCTGTAAGGTGACAAAATGTTCAGCACTTGTGTTTACTGTGATATTTACTCTATTTATGTCATTAGCCTTAACCTGTAAGTATTAAATTAGTTTAATTTAATTATGTAACATTGTCAAATGGAAAATCCTACTTGAGCTCATTAAGTTAATTTAACTGCAGTCACCATTAGTTAGTCCCATTAGTCTTTGTATAGCTATTAATAGTGCAATGGTGTGGAAAATTGTTGTAAACTTCAGAAATATTTCCTTATGTTAAAAGTTAAAAGCTTTTTAAAAACTTGTGAATTGTGTGCTGCAAACTCTAGCTGCACTTCTAAGACAGACATTTGATCCAGGTTTTTACCCACAGTTTTACAATGGCCAGAGTGTATGACACAATAAATCTCTAAGCAGGAGCTTTAGCAATTGCATCCAGATACCTGTTTTATCATTTCTTTGATTGCATTTTTATGGTGAAAAACTTTGGTTGAAAATCACTGTCTTTTAAATGTGGTATATAAATGAAGCTGCTTTGTCTTGTCCATTATTATTAATATTATTATTGTTACTATTATATCATTTTAACTCTATATGTTTTGTTATTGTTATGAATTTAACAGACAAACCTCTTGATGCCATACAAAAAAAAAAAAAAAAAAAAATCTCCATCTATCTGAAGAAACTTATCATCATGCAAAGAAAACTTTAAAGCATGCAAATGGTTCTGAGTGTTAATGGTTCTATATAGAACCCCTGACCTCAATATAGAACACTTGAATGATATTAAGACTGTACACAATTGGATATTTAATTACAGTGTGGTGGGGAAAGAGCTGAGGAGCTCACAGGGAAGCTTCCAGCATGATCAGTGGCCATCGTTTTTGTTGTTTAGGGGGCAATTGAATGTTGTTTAAATGTTGTTTTCAGTTTTTTTTTGTGTGTGTTTGGGCTTGGTGTTTGGTGTTGTGGGGGTTCACCATCCTGAAGAATGAGACCACTTGCATCTCGCTGCATACACACCATCCTGGCAGCACAGATGCGATGAAGTGGGGTGGGAACAACAGAAGACATGCCAACAGGTAGCAGTCTCCTGGCCCACATATAGCCCAATAGAATCCAGGCGGCCAATGAAACAGCCTACGCATAAATTGGCCCCAACTGCCAACAGTCAGGTGAACCAAACAAGGCCACAATCTAACCCTGCTTTTGTATTATCGACCATAATTTGTTTTTAAAAAAAGAAGAAAATCCTAATGTCAATGTTGAAACAACACAGCCTGAACACTTGACACAAGACCGGATGGAGGAACTGTTCTGGAACCCAAAGACAGAACATGAAAGATGATATATATATTTATGCTGTCCTGTTGTGGACAATGCATTCAGCTGCACTACTGACTGATTAGAACTAGACTGATCCACCACCACTGAAGGATAAACTTCAGATGACAAAGTCCCCAGACTTGCTGGACTCCCCATGCCAGACTCAGCCTCTACTGGACAACTCTCAAGGGGCTGCACAGCATCTGAATAAACTACAGGAGGTGTTGCATCTGAGCATGTAAGCATTACTACAGGAGGGGATGCAGAGGACCCAGAGAACCACCAATCAACCCCCTCACTGGAGCCATCATCCTACACTGGCAATACTGCAGGGGAAGACATAGAAAGGCTCACTGGAGGCTCTGCACAAACCTGAGCCTTTAACAGCTCATGATACACATGCTTAAACCTCTGGAGTCTGTACTCCCACTGACAGGATAAATCAAAACTTATGCAAAAACACTAATGCAACTCATCAAGTTGTTGTCCTAGAAACATAATAAACATACCCCAAGAAACCTTAAAGGGTCTACTTTTAAAGAAAAAAATAATAATTTTAGCTTGTTTTTATTATAGAATGTTAAGTAACAAGAGGCATGTATCTCTCTGGGACTCGTGACCCTTAATAGCCCACACATTCATATTCATATGATAATCTGGCCGCTCTTATTGGAGAATTATGACCGCAAAACTACATGTGGAAATGCCCATTTTAGTCATGTAAACATTGCCATGTTTTCCCACTGAGCGCCAAGCTTCAAGACGGCATAGTCATGCTTTTCAGCTGCCTGCGGAGGAATGGCTTAAATTTGTGATGAGTAAGTGAAATATATTTGAGTCAATACCAAACGCATGTTTGGTGCTGATTAGCATTGATGCTACATTAGTTCAGTATATAATCCAGCAATGGAATTTGTAAAGCTGGTGGTAAATGTTTTGTAATTGTGCAGAGTGCAGCTGATAGGGGGGAAAAAATGCTTATGGTATAATTTGGATGCTCCCTGCTGCTTTCAAGCACTGAAGCTCATATTTATGGCTTTGTTGCTCCAAAGCAGTCTGTGTCGTTGTTAAACTAAAATATCACAATTTACAAACAAACAATTCAGTTGGTCTCACTGATGGGGTGGAGGCTAATGGGCCATTATCTCTGACAGCAGGGAGGGATTTCTCGTGTTTCACACCTATCTCATGAATAGTCAATATATGAGTTGCAGGGGACAGAGAGTCTGAGCTTCTTTGCTCGCCCTGTTGCCACCGCGACCCTGAAATGGATAAGCAGAAAATATAATGATGATGATTATGTCAGATTACCTCAGACAGAGCTGAAAACTGTAGACTCCAAAGGTTAAAGGTGCATTGTACATTCTCTGATTATGCCGTTCTTTCTGGCATCCCGCATCCTCCTAAAACAGAGCTCTCACACCATCAAAGGCCATTTAAAGTTGTGCCTTATGATCAACTATCCACTTTCATACATCTCCCAGAACTGGGTCATAAACCTGACCAAGCAGGAAATCCACAGGGGGACTTGGCTACCACCCAAACAGAAAGGAGATTCTCCCATGCTCTGATGAGGGGTACTATTATAACAAAAAACCTGTGGTAGGTTAGAAGCCCAGTCTTGTTCCCATGATGAGAGGCATAATGAAGAGCCCAGTATTGGAGTATTAGCTACCTGTTCTTATGTAAATGAGGCAGAGCAGAGATGAAAGTGTTTTCAGAGAGAGAAAGATATATAAAAAATATATAGAAGAGTAATATATATATATATATATATATATATATATATATATATATATATATATATATATATATCACAGTAAAGAACAAATATGCTGATTTGTCAATATGTGCTGTCTAAAATACACGCAAGCCCGTTTAACATATGAAACGTTTTTTTAACAGTTGAAACTATTGGTCCCTATAAAGATGTTTTTAAATTTCTGAGCCATATTGTGTATAAACTGCATTATCCGTGGTTTATTTATACCCTTACCATCAGATAAATATAGTGGTATTTTGTTGTTCCTGAAAAGTTTTTGGAGATATGTGTTTTTAATTGGACAGCAACGTACCGCTCATCATTATTGGCACCCATAACATTTAAGTAGATAATGTGGAATTTCTCCTAGGAAAAAAAAAATTATTAAGTGTAACAGCTTGTATGTCTATAGAGAAATAATGTTTGATACAAAAGAGCAAATGAAAAACATTTTTAAAAAACTATGGGATGGTGAAAAATAGAAAAACTTAACGCTTGATGTGGCATCCTTTACAGTAAATCAGTATGGAAACATATTTTGACTTAGAACATCAAAAGTGCTATTATTAACAAAACAAAAAGACCTCCAAAGGGTATAAATCCATCTCCAAAGACCTTGGTATCCCTGTTTTAACAGTGTCCAATATTATTAAGAAGTTTGCCAAGCATGGAACTGTCAAGAACCTCACTGGAGGTGGAGGGAATAGATAGACTGATGAGAGATATCTTCAAAGGCTGGTGGGAATGGTTGTAAAAAACACATAGATAAAACACAGTCTTTCTGGGAAAATGTTCTGTGACTGATGAAATAAAAACAGAGCTTTGCAATAATTGCTTGCTTAATTGCTTGTTTAATTGCTAAGATGCAATGAAATGTATGATGAAAAGAACACCTTACCTCCAGTTAAGCAGTTAAGTATGGTGGAGTATCCATAATGCTGTGGGGCTGCTTTGATGGGTCTGGTAATGGAGGCCTTAACTGTATCACAGGAATCATGAAATGAAAGAATTACAAAGACATTTTAGAGTGAAATGTCCTACCCAGTGTAAGATAACTTGGTTTGAGTCTAAGATCATGGGTACTCTAGCAAGACAAAGACCTAAATCACACACCCAAAAGCACTCAGGAATGGTTGGAATGGAAACAATTAACTGTTTTAAAATGGCCAGCAATGAGTCCTGATCTCAATCCCATTGAAAATCTTTGGGGTGAGCTGAAATATGCCACTGGGAAAAAGAACCCTGCAAACATTCAAGAACTCGACCAGACTGCAAAGAAAGAGTAAAAGAAAATACCAGCTGAGAAGTGCAAGAAGCTTATAGATGGCTACAATATGGAATTTTATTGATGGAATCAATAAAAAAGTAAATATGGAGAAAATATAATTTATATGGCATAGTGTAAAAAAAGACAAAAAAAAAAATCTAACAAATCTAAAGTGACACCAAGGCCTTACTTAATCCTCTTTTAGATTTTGTACCAGCCAATTCTGCCATCAAATTGTGCAAAGGACCTGACATTGCATGTCCCCATACATTCTCTGCATCAAATTCTGAAAGGTACTGGGAGCATTGCCAAAACCAACAGGCAGCAGATTACACTCAAAATTTCCAAACAGCATACAGAAGACTAGGTTTGTCTCACTCTGAAACTGGCACTTGGTTATAACCACCGGCCAAGTCCAAATTAGAGAATCAACAAGCTCCAGCCAAAGCATCCAAACATTCATGAATGTGTGGTAAGGGAAAAGCATCCTTCCTTGTTTTGCTATTAGGCTGACAACCAACACACATCCTCAAGCTTATAACCTTCTTCAAAGAACAATTTGAGCAGCATATGAGTTTCAACATATCATTTGTTCCCACCAAACGGGCAAAATAATTTATTACACGGCTTATTGCTGTAACAAAATTTAAGAGTAGCATCAGACAGACTTACTTTTCTTGATAATCTCATCTCTAGGATCCATGACTGATAACCCTCTGATAGCAGGCCAAGCCTTTGAGAATTGGTTCAGGGCCAATATGCCGATCAGCAGTAAATAATAATAATATGTTTCATTATTACTATAGTCTTTCCAAAAAAATGATGAAATAAACACTGCTTTATTTATAATTCACACAATGCAAAACTATGTACATGAATATGAACTTGTAAACTAAAAAAAATAACATGTTAAAATAATAAAATATTATAAATACTTTACAAATAAAATATTTTATGTAAAACAATAATAATTATAAACTTTCAGAACTAAGTGTGATATATTTTGCTCTTCTCCGTAGGTCTCCGGAAATGGCACCTGAAAATGTAATTTATAGAAGCAACCCCTTGTAACATCTCTACACAGTGCACATTACCATGACGTATCACTCCCCTTCCCATCTTTGCTGCATTGTTTGCACATGCTGCAATTCCAAGCAATCTGTTCCAGTATGTGGTGAGACACTGGCACACTTGGAGAAGTCACTAGATCGGCACAGATCAGCAAAAGAAAGCAGGTAGGAGTTCACAACACCCATGTCAAGAAAATGGAAAAATAATGTTTTATACCAATTGTGCTACTTACATAAGACAACTATGTAGTCTTTGGTCAGAGAAGTCAACTACACCCATGTACTTGTTATTCACTGTGTGATGTAAAAAAACTACTTGAAATACTGGGCAATTATTGCTCACCTCTGTGACTGTCAAGATAACACATTCAACACTCCTTACCCTGCAACAATCCACACAACTAAGTTTTACGTTTGCCTGATGTTACTTAAAAAATGTTTCCAAACATAGTTGAGGAGAAATCTGTACATCTTTCATCTCATGAAGCTTAGTAGATAAAGGTTAATACATCAGAAACACTGACTTCAAACACACTTGCACACAAACAAGTACAAAATGCTATAGACAAGATTATGATTAGTAACAGCTTTTAGCTACATTAGGATGTCTTTATTGTACTGTATTTCAACTTGTATAGGTTAAAATAATGCAGGTGTATCTTTATATAACGTTGCAAGTATAGACCACATGGTCATGCACTTAAAACTTAAAGAAGGTTTTAATATACAAGTGTTTACAGGATTTAACTGGACTAGATGTTAGTTATAGTACAACAATGATAGCAACCACAGCAGACCTGGGTAGGAACAGAAAGAAAAAGTCAAAATCCAGGAGAACAAAACACACAAATTACCAAACCAGAGCTAAAACCAAGAGGGAGAATCGAAGCAACAAGCCAATATTAAAGCAAAAGAAAACAGTCAAATACAAAACACTCAGTAAATAATGTGTAGAGATGGCAAAATTCCACCAGGTTAGACCGAAACAAACAGTGTTTATTTACACAAGGGATAATGATCACAGGTTTGTTCATTCAAAACTCAGGTCAGGAACATCTGAAAAACGTGGCCAAGAACTTTCTACTGCTGCACAAAAAGGAATTTGACTGACACATATAGAGGCAGTCTTTCATGTTGGACAAATACCAGAACCAGTACAAAAGGACACACAGAAGTGTGTATATGCCGAGCTACATATAGCCAATCAAAATACAACTGGCAGAATCCAGACAGTGAGGTCAGATACATGTACGGAAGATAGCAGACTCATTTAACTTGAGTGTCTATGGCTGACACTACTTGATCAATGACATATCATTCCCTAGCAAGGACCTGGAAACACTTTAGCAACCACTTCAAAAGCCAAAGCAACCACATGAGAATTGGTCTGCAGTGTGCTGTTACTCTGTATGACTCATAATTAAATGTACTTTATTATTTAATTATTTTCACATAAAATTATATAGAAAGTTCACAAAACAAACAATCAATTTTTGTGGTTTAAAACTTTATTCTTAGAACAGTAAAGAGAATTATAGAGCTTTTTGTTATATAATAAATGCAAATTTAAGTAAAGAAACAGAAGCAACAAACAGTGTAAGAGTGTATATATAGAGAGTGTAACTCTGTACTGAGCTGCTCCAGAAGCTGATGTGAAGATCTGAGCATTAATCAGAGACATGTTTGAACACACTGAAGATGAAGAGGAGCTCTATCAGCTCCAACACAGGTGTGGACCCTCACTGTCCAGTGCACTGATCTCTCTTCAGTGTTTCACTGACAGTAGTCTGGCCTCCTTTGGTGGCCTCACAGGTCACTGTCTTCTTCATCCACTCGTCCTCCTGGAGGGTCAGGGTGCTGCTCCAGCTGTAGAGGCCAGTGTCCTTCTGCAGAAGCCCAGGACTCTGACTAAACCCAGAGGTCAGAGGGTTTCCATCCACCTTCCAGCTCAGCTTCCAGTCTGAGGGGAAGCCCTTGTTGGCCAAACACACCAGTGTGGTCTTCCCCTGCCCCAGACTGGAGGAGGGCAGGACTGTGAGGGTGGGGCGGGTCGGAGCTAGGACACACACACACACACACACACACAGTTTCATTTCCCTTATTTCTAACACAGCACAAATGACTTCAGTGATGCAGTAAAAATCACACTCTAATTACAACCTTCAACTCAACCACTTTCACATATAAACTCATATTTACAATTACATTCAGAGGAGGATTTCAGTTTCATTAAATATTACAGAGTTTTCACTTACAAACATCTACAGAACATTATGATTTCACCAGGCGTCCCCAAACATTTGCATATAACTGTTTTTCTAACAGAGCAGAACTGAGTTCAGTGAAGCATTAAAATAACGCTCTAATTATAACCTTAAACTGAACCGCTTCAAATATGAACTAATATTTACAATTACATTAATAGATACATTTCATTCAGAATACTTTTAAAACTATTTCTTTCATTTAATTCATTATAATTGTAACATTACACACATCCCATGATGTGAAAGTTTAAAAGATGATTTGATTTCCTCCAAAACAGTAAATAATCAATAACTAAATCAAGCTGCAGTCTCCATGTACTACGTCTTCAAAGCTTTAGAACAGAAAACACTGCTCATAATAACCTCCACATTGTGGCGTCCAGATGGAGACAGAACGGCTCTAATCACCCAACACTGACTCTACAATCCAGCTTTACATTTGATCTTTTTAAAAAGAAATGTCATCACTGAACACTTCACAGGAAACCTTTAGGAAATATTTGTATTTTAAAGAAAAGAAATCCAGTTCAGAAACAGGAGCTGGTGGTGAAACCTAAAGCTCCACACTCTCCACACTTCAGAGCAGTTCTAATTAAATACATTCACATTTGGATTATCATTTATTCAGAAGATCATCAAGTGCATCTCTACTGTTGTCCAGAATCATTTTAATTAAAGATTCCTTTTGAATAAAGAGTAAAAGTGGACTTACTTCCAACATCCAGTTTTGTTCCTCCACCAAAAGTGTACCACAGTGATACAAACTCGTTTACTGGCCGTACAAAAACCTCCTGCTCTAAACACACCACTCTCTTCAGCCTTTACACACACTATTTCTGAACTAGAACACAATATTAATGGATTCTGCAGCTATTAATAATGGAAAACACTCCCAAACTGTAGAAGCTACAGATTCTCAACAAGGATTATTTTATAAACATTAAAATATCTAAACCCAGGACACACTTTGTTCTTTTGTATTTCCACAACAGACACACACTTGATATAAAAGTATAAAACTACATGTAGAAACATGTTTTCATCTCAGATTCCAATCACAATCACAGATACAATCATATCAACTAATATTAAAACCAGATCCAATTAATGACAATAATAAAAACATGCTCCACTCTCTGTGTTGGTGATTATATGTTCACTTTCATCAGAAGTGTTGATAAATAATTCAATCAGTAAAAATTAGAGCTGCTGTTGAAAACTGTTCAACATTCATTAATAGTTTAAAAGATTCTTACTGTTATCATTGTGTTTCCTCCACCCAAAAGTCCTCCAGCCCTGATCCAGACAGATGGAGCCGCAGTAGCAGCTGCAGAAAACCTCAAATGAAAGGCAGAGACAGTTAGAGTTTAGGATTTTAAACATGAGACTCCACACTGAGCAGAAATGTTTGATCAAACAATATCTTATGATTTGCAGCTACAGTGAAGACATGTACATGTAAAGTTAAATAAATACAAGCAAAATAAATAGTAATAATAATAACAATAATATAAAACATTCATTAATTAAAACACCTGAGCACATTTTGAATAATTTGACAAGCATATTGTAACAATTAAAAAACATTTTATTTACAGTTTTCTAAGTGTATTTATTCATATTAACTTATTTATACTATTTATATTTACGCTTTCCTTTAGGGTCCAGTGGTCAGGTGACTGTGACTCAGACTCCATCAGTTAAAACAGTTTCTACAGGACAATCAGTCACCATCAACTGTAAAACCAGCCCTGCCGTGCATCGCTGGAGTAATGGAAAAGAAGGATTACATTGGTATCAGCAGAAACCTGGGGAAGCTCCTAAACTCCTGATCTACTTGGCTAACACTAGACCGTCAGGTATTTCAGATCGTTTCAGTGGCAGTGGATCTGGATCTGACTTCACTCTGACCATCAGTAACGTCCAGACTGAAGATGCAGGAGATTATTACTGTCAGAGTTTTCATGTTATCAGTGGTAGCTATGTGTTCACACAGTGAAATAGAGTCGTACAAAAACCTCTCTCAGTCAGAGACTGCACTGCTGCAGCTGCACCCTACTGCAGGTGCTGAGGGGGAGGATGATACACACAATAACACACTCTGTGGAGGAGAGACACACACCTCACTAACACACACCTCCACACACAATAACACACTCTGTGGAGGAGAGACACACACCTCCACACACAATAACACACTCTGTGGAGGAGAGACACACACCTCACTAACACACACCTCCACACACAATAACACACTCTGTGGAGGAGAGACACACACCTCACTAACACACACCTCCACACACAATAACACACTCTGTGGAGGAGAGACACACACCTCACTAACACACACCTCCACACACAATAACACACTCTGTGGAGGAGAGACACACACCTCACTAACACACACCTCCACACACAATAACACACTCTGTGGAGGAGAGATACACATCACTTTAGACCGATCACATGTGGAAGATGTCATCTTTTACCTGAACATGTGGCCTAAGGCTATATCACAATAAAGTTCCAGGCTGAAGGCCAGCAATCAAAGAAAGAGTCTAAACCAAAAAGCTAATTTTAACTGTATTAGGCTCCAACATATTCGACCCTTTGTAGCAACTGCGTGTGTCTATACACAAAGGGAGCCAATTTATCCTTTATATTACAAAACAAATATATGAATGTAATGCGAAAGGAAGCATGTGCACTTTTCATGAGTCTCAGTTCAATCTGTGCTTTCAGCTTTTACCAGGAGGTAGACCTTGCCGGATTTAGTTTAAAGTCTTACAGTACAACAGATACCCTTTGAATCTGTTATAGCTTCAATGACTCTTGCCATCACCCATGAGCCTCGTGGTTCTGTAGGATCAGCCACCACAGCAATGACTCCCACACAGAAATTGGGCCTGATGCGGGACCATTTAGGTCATTCTTACATGAGTGGAACATAGTCCTGTATCCAGCACATCCAGAAAACATCAGCAATGTATTGCATTCGTCGCCATTGCCTCTGGCATATAGATCTTCCCTTCTAAATATTCCTGGGGGTATGGGTTGGACCTTAAATTGCAGTAGGTGATTGGGTGTTACTGGTTCCAACTCATTGGTGTCATTCAACCTCCCACATCTCTGTGATTAGACCTTCATCATCCAAGGATTTTTTGTTTGTGATAGACGATAAAATGTTGTTCACCATTTGAATAATGTGCTCCCAAATGCCTCCATGATGGGCACTGGCTGGAGGACTGACCGTCCACTTAACACCTTCCTGTATGAGACTGCTCACAATTTGACCCAAATTCCTAAACTTCAGTGCCTCCTTTAACTCCTTTTCAGCAGATATCAGATTAGTTCCATTGTCTGACCTTAATTCTCTTACTTGACCACTTTCTGCAGATTGATGTCCAGTAATAATAATAATAATAATAATAATAATAATAATTTTTTGTTTGAAAGCACCTTTCAAGAGATCCAAGGACACTGTACAATAGATAATAAAAATAAAAAAATAAAATGTAAATAAAATGTAAATGAACATACATACATACATACATACATAACCATAAAGACATATACATAATATCATCCATATGCTAGTTTAAAAAGATGAGTTTTGAGTCTGGTTTTAAAAACATCTACAGATAAACAAGCTCGCAGTTCATCAGGAAGACTATTCCACAGCTTTGGACCCACAACACAAAATGCTCTATTTCCAATGGTGCTTAGCTTAAAATGTGGAACCTCAAGCAAATGGAGGCGTGATGACCGAAGAGTATGCACTGGAGAGTACGGTTGAAGTAAACTACTTAAGTAAGAAGGGGCAAGGTCATGCAATGATTTAAACACCAACACAAGCCATTGGTACTGTATACGAAACTTCACTGGAAGCCAATGAAGATGACTTAGGACTGGAGTAATATGCTCCTATGATCTTGTATGGGTTAGCACCCTAGCAGCAGAGTTCTGCACATACTGCAGCCTGCTCAAAGCCCGAGCAGGGAGGCCACAGAACAGAGCATTGCAGTAGTCGAGTCTGGAAGTTACAAATGCATGGACTATGGTCTCAGCAGCAGTGAAAGAGAGAAAAGGGCAAATCCTAGAGATATTTTTAAGATGGTAGAAGGCTGTCCTACATGTGTTGTTAATATGTGATTCAAATGATAATGTAGAGTCAAAAATTACTCCGAGATTTCTCACTAGTGTTGAGGTAGAGACAACAAAACCAGGGATACAAACAGTAGTGTCACTAAGCCTCCTGACTGTTGCAGAAGAAGCAATTATGATGGCTTTTTATTATTTAAGCTCAGGAAGTTCTCGATCATCCAAGCCCTCACATCAGTTAAGCAATTCAGCAAGGCACTAGGTGGCAAGCTGTGAGAAGGCTTTGTACAAATGTATATCTGGACATCATCAGCAAAACAGTGAAACTGCAGTCCATGATGTCTAATGATGTCACCAAGAGGAAGGATGTACAAAATAAAAAGCAGGGGCCCAAGAACAGAGCACTGGGGGACACCATGTGACAAGGAGCATGTGTCAGATCGAAAACTTCCCATTGAAACAAACTGCTGCCTACCAGAAAGATACGATTGAAACCAAGCTAATGCAGTACCAGTTATGCCAACCATGTTTTTGAGCCGAGTAAGTAAAAGGCTATGACACACTGTATCAAATGCTGCAGTAAGGTCCAATAGTACAAGAAGACTCAGCAATCCTTGGTCAGCTGACATCAGCAAATCACTGACAACCCTAACAAGAGCAGTTTCAGTGCTGTGATTGCTCCTAAAACCTGATTGGAAGACCTCAAACAGATCACATGATTGAATATGTTCTGTTAACTGAGCAGCTACTGTTCACTCCAACAGCTTAGCAAGGAAAGGGAGATTAGAGATGGGCCTATAATTTGCGAGGTTCTCAGGATCTAAGCCAGGCTTCTTGAGAACTGGAGTAATAGCTGCCAGTTTCAAAGAAGCTGGGACAATTCCTGAAATAAGTGAAGCATTGATAATTTTGGTAATAAGAGGACAGATAAATGGAGAACAGGCTTTCACCTGCTATGTTGGAAAAGGGTCTAATTGACATGAAGTTGCCCTAGAGAGATTAATAATCTGTGAAACATACTGTTGGTTTACAGTATTGAAGGTGGAAAAATAGCTGCTGCTGAACTGAGAAGATAGTTGTGGAATGTTTAGCCTGGTTGCAGTGGGCTGGAACTGAGAGTATACTGAGAGTTCAGCTGAAGGAACCATAGGGAAACTTTTCACAGGGCTCAATAGCTTATTAACAGTTGAAAAAAGAGCTCTGGGTTACTGTGGGCACCATTAATAACATCAGAATAATAGAGTGTTTTAGCTTCCTGTAGTTTTTCTTATAAAACAAGACATGATCACTGTAAGCAAGGGCATGCACAGTCAGGCCAGTTGTTTGAAAGACGTTCAAGCTGACGACCAGCAGCTTTCAGTTTGCGCAGCTCAGCAGTGTACCAGGGAGCACGTTGAGAAAATGGAACCAAGCGTGTTCTTAGAGGTGCCAGGTGGTTTAAAATATGTGACAATGTTTCGTCATAGTGGGTCACTAGCAAATCAGGATCTAAGCAATCAGGTACCGGGCTCTGACTGAGTATCTCCATAACAGCAGGAGGACTGATTTTTTTAAGGCTCCGGAATGTAAACTGGCATGATTGACGCTGCCCTCGCTGTTGACATGATAGTGGAAAGTCAAAGAACACAGCTTTATGGTCAGATACACACAGATCAATGCCTCTCACATTAAAAGGGGGTTTACCCAGAGAGCAAACAATGTCCAAGGTGTGGTCCTTGTTATGTGTAGGAAAATCAACGTGCTGAAAAACATCAAAGCTCTGTAAATTTTTAGCAAACAAACAGTTACCAGAATTGATGTGAATATTAAAGTCACCAAGCATCAACAAATCAGAATAAAGAGGAATAAGTGTGGAGATGAGCTCAGAAAACTCTGGCATAAAAACAGATGAGGTTTTTGGGGGACGATAGATAAGCAGAACCAATACAGGTTTAACAGCAGAGACCAACAGTGTCAAACACTTAAACGATGTCATATTTAGGATTAAAACTGTTTTAACTTTGAGGCCAGGGCTGTACACCACTGCAAGTCCTCCACCTCGACCAGTTAAACGAGGTTTATCCACGTATTGATAATGTGGAGGCAGAGTCTGATTGAGGCCGCTGCCAGGTTTCTGTGAGACAGAGCAGGTCAATGTCATGTTCCTGGATAATATCTGCGAATATTTAAGGAACGAACATTAAACAGAGCACATTTAAGATTATGATCAGTGCTCGGGGCATGTAGAGATGTTGTAGACACGTAACATAGGTTCCGGTTGTTTGCGTGATCAGTTGAGCCTGCCGTCGCCTGGGAAGATTTACAGCGACACGATGCCCACAGCAAGGGAATATTGTTGGGGTGCTGATAGTAGTTATAAGTCCGACCAAGACCCTGATGACAATATTTAGGTCGTTGCAGAATACCAGGGTGACGATGGATCATTAGAGGAGCAGGAATTTTACACTGAGCATTTCGGAATGTAAAAAGTTCACCAAAAGAGTACCTTATCCTCCTTGTCGTCATGATAAGGCCACAATGGAAGTTGCAGCCGTAACAGCCCAGTAAAAGCCAGAGAAATAAACCCGAAATAATCCACATAGCACAGGCAACACAGGTACTCTCGCGGCAGATGTTAAGCACAGTCACAGACGCTCGACTCTAAGAAGAGAGCTCAGAGCCACAAGGAGAAATCCACAAGGCTCATATTACAGTAAATCCAGTACAAAGTTCAATACAATGTGTTGGGTTACACAGCACTTTTGCACACAGCGGGTAGAAAAACCAAATACAAACTGTAAAACTTTAAAAACTTTATCACCGGGGGAGAAGTAGCAGCCAAACGCGCCAGCGTATCTCTCGCAACCCGGAAGTCCAATCATGATGATGATGAGGAAACTAGGATTATCTTGTCTGTTCCAACACAATACATTGACACTGCAATGTGTTACTGAAGGGGGTTACAATGTGTACAAAAAATGTACCAAATCCATCACATACTGAAATGTGTTTGGTGCCTCTTGAAGACCAAAAGTTATAATAAATGTATATATTTGGTTTTCTTAAGGGAGACATGGTGGTGCAGCAGGTAGTGTCACATTCACACAGTTCCAGGGACATGGAAGTTGAGGGTTCAAGTCCCAAGTGTCTGTGAGGAGTTTGGTGTGTTCTCCTCGTGTCCACGTGGGTTTCCTCCAGATGCTCTGGTTTCCTCCCACACATGTCCAAAAACACATGTTGGTGGGTGGATTGGCGACCCAAAGTGTCCATAGGTGTGAGTTTGTGTGTGTGTTGCCCTGTGAAGGACTAGCGCCCCCTCCAGGGTGTGTTCCTGCTCTGGAGCCACCACCACCCTGAACTGGATAAGGGTTGCAGACAATGAATGAATTAATTAATGTTTTTCTTGGAGCAGCATTTTATCTTATCTCCTCAAACATGGCATGGGCTGAACACTTTGAATGAAAACAATCTTCTACATGTGCTCTGTGTTTACAATGAACAAATGAGCATTTTCATGCAAATTCTAATCCTCCACTGACAGCCGCCGAATTAAAATGTTTTTAACGTATGAATGGCAGAATGCATCTATGTGCGGAACAAAGAAGCTTGCGCCTCAAAAATGTGCCTCTTGTTGTTTATGCTTCTCTCACAAGAATATAAAAATATATTTCGTTTCAACCTATAAATAGTTTGAAAGTAGACCCTTCAAGGTTTCCAAAGTATGTTGAATTTTTTTTTCTAGGATAAAATCTTGCAGATATATTTCAGTTATATCCCGCTGTTGGAGTCAACTCCAGACATACATATACAGTGCCTTGTGAAAGTATTCGGCCCCCTTGAACTTTTCAAACTTTTGCCATATTTCAAGCTTCAAACATAAAGATATAAAATTTAAATTTTTTGTGTAGAATCAACAACAAGTGGGACACAATCATGAAGTGGAATGAAATTTATTGGATGTGTCAAACATTTTTAACAAATACAAAACTGAAAAGAGGGGCGTGCATTATTATTCGGCCCCTTTACTTTCAGTGCAGCAAACTCACTCCAGAAGTTCAGTCAGGATCTCTGAATGATCCAGTGTTGTCCCAAATGACTGATGATGATAAATAGAATCCACCTGTGTGTAATCAAGTCTCCGTATAAATGCACCTGCTCTGTGATAGTCTCAGGGTTCTGTTCACAGCACAGAGAGCATCATGAAGACCAAGGAACACACCAGGCAGGTCCGAGATACTGTTGTGGAGAAGTTTAAAGCCGGATTTGGATACAAAAAGATTTCCCAAGCTTTAAACATCCCAAGGAGCACTGTGCAAGCAATCATATTGAAATGGAAGGAGTATCAGACCACTGCAAATCTAACAAGACCCGGCCGTCCCTCTAAACTTTCACCTCAAAAAGGAGAAGAGTGATCAGAGATGCAGCCAAGAGGCCCATGATCACTCTGGATGAACTGCAGAGATCTACAGCTGAGATGGGAGAGTCTGTCCATAGGACAACTATCAGTTGTACACTGCACAAATCTGGCCTTTATGGAAGAGTGGCAAGAAGACAACCATTTCTCAAAGATATCCATAAAAAGTCTTGTTTAAAGTTTGCCACAAGCCACCTGGGAGACACACCACACATGTGGAAGAAGGTGCTCTGTTCAGATGAAACCAAAATAGAATTGTTTAGTCGCAATACAAAACAATATGTTTGGCATAAAAGCAACACAGCTCATCACCCTGAACACACTATCCCCACTGTCAAATATGGTGGTGGCGGCATCATGGTTTGGGCCTGCTTTTCATCAGCAGGGACAGGGAAGATGGTCAAAATTGATGGGAAGATGGATGGGGCCAAATACAGGACCATTCTGGAAGAAAACCTGTTGGAATCTGCAAGAGACCTGAGACTGGGACGGAGATTTATCTTCCAGCAAGACAATGATCCAAAACATAAAGCCAAATCTACCATGGAATGGTTCAGAAATAAACATATCCAGGTGTTGGAATGGCCAAGTCAAAATCCAAACCTGAATACAATCGAGAACCTGTGGAAAGAGCTGAAGACTGCTGTTCACAAACGCTCTCCATCCAACCTCACTGAGCTCAAGTTGTTTTGGAAGGAAGAATGGGCAAGAATTCGTCTCTCGATGTGCAAAACTGATAGAGACATACCCCAAGTGACTTGCAGCTGTAATTGCAGCAAAAGGTGGTGCTACAAAGTATTAACGCAAGGGGCCGAATAATAATGCACGCCCCACTTTTCAGTTTTTTATTTGTTAAATAAAGTTTGACACATTAAATTTCATTCCACTTCACGATTGTGTCCCACTTGTTGTTGATTCTTCACAAAAAATGTAAATTTTATATCTTTATGTTTGAAGCCTGAAATGTGGCAAAAGGTTGAAAAGTTCAAGGGGGCTGAATACTTTCACAAGGCACTGTACCAACACAGTTCTCAGGATTGTAGAACCGTTCAGTTCTTTGAGATTTTAACTGGAGACTGTAATGTCTTTGTTTGTGAAATTACTCTGAACAAGTAAAATTTATTTCTTCAGCAGGAAAATCTGGATTCTTCAAGGGAAAAACCTTCATTCCATTTCTCATTTCTAAACACATGACAGTAAGAAGAAAGCCAGTAAGGAACATGTAAACACACTAGAAGATTTATTAAGATCATTTAGACCAAAGCCTCCTACCATCAGTTAAAAAGCTACAAATGAAGTGTTGATGGATCCTGCCATAAAGAGAAGTCCCTTGAAGTATGGTTTAAAAAGAGGGTAAAAGTTTTGCCATGGCCTTCCCAGTCTGCAGGTTTGAAGAAGGCAGTTCCTGTGACAGTCCTTCAGTGCAGTAGAACAGGAGCAAATGTGTAACACAAGGCCCAAATTACACAGAAATATAAAAACACTGCTCAGAGCAAACAGAGTGTTCATAGGAGAACTTTAGAATAAGGGTGGACATACAAGATCTTAGAATGTATTTCAGAACATTGGAATGCAAACTTTTAACCTGACATCTGTTTATATCAGTATCATTTTCTGATCAAAGGCTGTTGACAATATTTCTTAACCCTCTATGTCATAGTGTTGCCCTCAGGCAACAAACTACCTTTTTGTCCCTAAAATCTTATCTTTAAATAAAAATAAATATTTAAATAATTCCAATGTCACATGATGTGTCAGTGACCATTAACATGGGGTGCTGAAGTGCGTGTCATTGTCTGTCTGAGGGTGGAGCAATCCTTTCATCAAGCAGTGCTGCATAGGACACAGTGCTAGCAAAGTGTAAGAAAAAGCATTAGTTTTTCATGTTTTTAAATAAACAAATTCACAAAAAATATCTACATGTAAATAAATATTTAATAAACTACATTTTATTGTTTAAATACATCATTTGTTTATATGCTAAAACTGCATGTTTTTATAATTGCAGCATTGTGCGATTAGACTACGTTTTAGATCTATAAGTGATGCAGAATGTTTGGATATGTGCGAGGGGTACAGAATAATGGTCTCATTCAATGTTTTTGCTGTCCTATCTATCAGTTCTCACAGAAAATGGACACACAGACATTTTATGACCGACAGGAACCTGATCGAGCAGTTAGGGTCATTCCTTCAGACAGTGAGGAAAGTGAGTATGAGACAAGTGACAGGGAAGAAGAATGAACCCCAAAATCAGGTTTGGGAAGAAGTTAAGAAGTCAGGAGTTAGTTAGTAAAATGTAATGTGTACTATGCTTCCAGTATGAGAATGAAATTATACAAATAAGATATGTATGAAATACGTAAGATCTAATGTATCCCTGTTGATAATGACCCTGAGCCTGAGGTTGAAGATGGAGAAAATGATGTTGATTATGTTTCTGACAAAGAACCCAACACAGTGTGAACTTTATTGATTACCCAGAATGGTAGGGCAACCTTCCAATATCAGATGATAACCAGTCCCACCTGACATACATCAAGGTATTTTTTTCTGAAGACATTTTGCAAGTCATTGTAGAGCAGTCAAATGTATATGGTATGCAATGTGATTTCAACAAGCCCCTGAATCTCACTGTCAAAGAACTGGAGCAGTTTCTGGGTACTGTAATGTTCATTCATTCATGCAATCATTATCTGTAACTGCTTATTGAGTTCAGGTTTGAGGTTTTTCAATCAAGATAGAACAGAGGAAATATTTGATCCACTGAATAAGATCCGTCCACTAGTTACTCATCTGCCCTCAAAACTGAACATGATTCCAATGGGTGAGAAGCTGGCTGCAGATGAGCAGATGATTACATTCAAGGGAAGAAACAGACTGAAGCAATACCTGCCAGCAAAACCAAGGAAATGGCAATACAAGGTACTTCTCTTGGCCAGCTCTGATGGTGTCCCACACAACTTTGGGATTTATACAGGGAGAGTTGTACAACCCCCTGAATTAGCAGAAGTAGGAGCAAGCGGCAATGTTGTCCTCCGGCTGGCTAAACATGTACTAAAGCACAAGAACCACAGGCTTTTCTTTGACAACTGATTTACCATTGTCCCTCTTGTACTTCCCCTCGCTCAACAAGGGATTCGTTGTATTGGTACTGTCCGTAGCAACAGATTACCAGGCAGCAATATAATGGGGGATAAAGAACAGAAGAAAACAGGACAAGGGTCTTTTCAAGAGAACACTGCCATGGTTGGAGAAACTAACTTACGTGTTGTAAAGTGGTATGATAATCACTCTGTGACCCTGCTTAGTGATTATATTGGACCACACCCAGTCACTGAGGCTGAAAGGTGGGACGGCAAGCAAAAGCTCAAGGTCCCCTGTCCTGCTGTGGTGAAGGAGTATAATAAGCATATGGAGGGGGGGGATCTTCTTTACTCACTGATCGTACTGTTCCAAAGAAGTGGTACCACCGACTGGTATTCCATTTCTTGGATACAATCTCTGTGACTGCACGGCTGCTGTACAGAAGAGGTTGTGATGCAGCAGGCATGAAAAAGGAGGAGCAAATGAAGCTTTACACATTTAAGTCTTACATTGCTGAAGGCCTTTGAAAAAGTGGAAAAAGTCTCAAGCACAAAAGAGGCTGTCCAAGCTCAACAATTGCCAGTGAATATATGGCACAGAAGGAAAGAGGACCCACGGCAAGAATTCCAGTCCCAGATGTGCGTCTGGACACCACAGTACACTGGATGATTATGTCAGACAAGAAGAGGACATGTAAAGTACCAGGACGCACAGGCACACCAAAAGTTTCCTGAAGTTCCACACAGAATAGGAATCCACAGGTAGCTAAAATTTCCTCAAAAATATAGAAGAACATTTCCTCAAACAATGCCCCACACAAAAAAACACATTCCAACACACACACACACACACATGTAACAGAGTATACATCCTTGTTTTATGTGAATATTATGTGAATTTCTTTAAATTAAGCACTTAATCACTCAATTTGAATATAATACAGCTTAATTAGCATTTTCACAGAGAATCCAGTGTTGTACCTCGTAGTTAAGAGGTTAGGAGCTTATTTTTGTCAATAATTGAGAAAGGCTAATGTAGAGTACGTACAGAGACAGAGAGAGACAAGGTACGTCAAAGGTACGTCACTTCCGGCTGACTACTCGCGTGCTTGATTTGAAATTGTTTGCCGTTTGTCGCTGTTTTAGTCCTCTAGACGTTTATTTACAATCTTTATTGCATATTCTTTGGCATTGCTTATCCTAGTGTGCTGTCTTCATCATTCCTAACCCACCGTGCTTCTTAACTTCATTTTTTTTCGTACATATTATTTCTCATTGTTTATTTTTCTCTCTTCATGGCGCCTGCCGAGGAACGAGCCCTTTCTGAGCTCGGCGCGGAGCTCGAGCAGCTCGGTCGCCGGATTCAGCGTCTCTTGGAGAAGCAGACGGAGCTCCAGCGGGAGAAGACGAGACTCGAGGCAGCCCGCGACGCCTCCTACGTGGCCGTCGCCTCTCCGGCTCCTCTGCCGCGGCGGTTTGCGGGGGTACCCATCTACACGCCTGCACCGGGATGGGAGCGCCAGCGTGGGCGTGGGAAGCCGAGGCCGTCCCCCCCTCCACCGCAGCCAGTCTTCACTTCTGCCAACCGGTTTGAGGTGCTCAGCTCCTGGCCTTCACCTGCTCCAGCGCCGAAGACTAAACAGGACGGTGTTCTTATTATTGGTGATTCAATAGTTAGACATTTAAAAGTGCCGGGGATAAAGAGTAATGCAACCGTGTCTTGTCTCCCCGGCGCACGTGTCCTGGACGTTGCCAGGCGTCTTCCGTCGGCGCTTCGGCAGCGTGAGGACTTCGGCACCGTCGTTCTCCACGTGGGAACGAACGACATCTCCGCCCGCCGCAGCGAGGTCCTGAAGGAGCACTACCGTTCGCTTCTGGATACCGCTCGGAAGAAGACGGATCCTAGGATCATCGTCTCTGGCCCCCTGCCCACCTACCGTCGAGGATGCGAGGCGTTTAGCAGGCTCTTCGGGCTCCACTCCTGGCTCCTGGATTGGTGCGGCACTGTCGGCGTGGACTACGTCGACAACTGGGAGTGCTTTCGTGAGCGTCCGGCCCTGTATCGTTGGGATGGGCTTCATCCGAGCCGTCTAGGATCCGCAGTTCTCTCTGAGAACATTAAGGTGGTTCTGCGCCGGAACTGACTGGTCATTCCCAGTCACATCAGTCAGGTAGGTGGAATGGATAGCGAGCAGGTAAGTAATATTAAAATTCCTAATGTTCCTCCTGACCATCTCTCTACTGCTAGTATGATGAGTAGCATGTCCATATCACCCACTCTGATTAAAGCTAATACATTTTTCAGCATTGAGACTGTGTCTGTTCCCCGCAAAGCTTGTTATCACAAACGCCCAAAAATCAGTTTTAACAACCTAATTAGAATTAACACCAAGGCACTGCAGCGAACGCAATATTTCAGCACTTCCAGCATTAAATTAGGGCTTTTAAATATACGATCTCTAACATCCAAAGCACTCACTGTCTGTGATATTATTACTGATAACAAACTCTATGCATTATGTCTCTGCGAAACATGGGCTAAAGCCAATGAATACATTGCCCTAAATGAGTCCACTCCCCCTGGCTTCAGCTATTACAGTTGTCCACGAACATCTGGTCGTGGTGGTGGTGTAGCCACAATCTATGACCCTACCATTGACACAACACAAAAATCTAGTTATGATACTAAATCCTTTGAAGTACTTACTCTTAAAGTCACTGCATCAAAAAGGCAGCACTCATTTATGCTCATCACAATCTATCGTCCTCCTGGCCCTTATACAGAATTTCTTTGTGAATTTGCTGATTTTCTCTCAAGTGTAGTTATCGTATCAGAAAAGGCCTTAATTGTTGGTGATTTCAATATTCACTTTGAGAAGGACCATGATCCACTTAAAATTGCATTTGAATCAATTTTGGATGCGCTAGGGTTCACTCAGAATGTTACTGGGCCCACTCATCAATGCAAACACACGTTGGACCTAGTGTTAACACGGGGCATTGAGATAAAGAATCTTTCCAATCTCTCGCTACATGAGACCATCTCTGATCACCATCTAATCACATATGAAATTGCGTTAAACTTTGATATTTGTCCACAACCACGCTATATTAGAAAGCGCACTATAACATCCTCAACAGTTAGTGATTTTATCAACAACCTTCCAGACCTTACCACCATTTCTTTTCCAACTCACCCAAATGACCTGGAGCTCATTACAAACAACCTACACCACTTATTGTGTACAAACCTAGATAGTGTTGCACCAGTCAAGACCAAACAATTTAGAGAGAAAAGGCTTGCTCCATGGTACAGTGACAGCACGCGTGCATTAAAACTGGCTGCTCGTAACCATGAACGTAAATGGAGACACACAAAACTAGAATGTTTCCGAATTGCATGGCAGCACAGCCTCACCGACTACAAACATGCCTTATCTAAAGCCAAATCACAGTACATCTCTTCCCTTATAGAAAACAACAAAGACAACCCTAGATTCCTTTTTAGCACTGTATCAAATCTAATTGGAAACAAAAAGGAAATCAACCCCATTGTTCCCTCTGATTTCTGTAGCAATGACTTTATGAGTTTTTTTAATGATAAAATTGCTTGCATTCGCCTCAAAATCCAAAATCAGTCCAAAGTCACATCGGCTCTCGTAGATGAACCCCCTGCCAGCTCTGAGGTGCACTTAGACTACTTGAATTCTGTCGATGAAAATGACTTGCTTAGTTTAATTAGCTCATCTAAATCAACTACATGCTTACTGGGTCCTGTACCAACACAATTATTTAAATAAATTTTACCTAAAGTCATTAGACCATTGCTCACAATAATAAACTCATCCCTCAACATTGGATATGTACCAAAACCTCTGAAACTAGCGGTAATCAAACCAATTATTAAAAAACCCAATCTTGACCCTCTTGTACTCGCAAACTACAGGCCAATATCAAACCTCCCTTTTATTGCTAAGATTCTAGGAAAAGTCGTGTCACAGCAGTTGTGCTCTTATCTAGAAAACAATGACATTCATGACATTTTTCAGTCTGGATTTAGACCAAATCACAGCACAGAAACGGCTCTAACAAGAGTAACTAATGACTTACTCCTTTCACATGATAAGGGCTATATCTCTATTCTGGTGCTGCTTGACCTTAGTGCAGCATTTGATACCATAGATCATGTGATGCTTCTTGATAGGCTGGAAAATCTGGTAGGAATAAAAGGATCTGCCCTCTCTTGGTTCAGATCTTATTTATCCGATCGTTACCAATTTGTTTATCTGAATAATAAATCCTCTAATCATACTTTAGTTAAATATGGTGTCCCACAAGGATCAGTGCTTGGCCCTGTATTGTTCACACTCTACATGCTGCCACTGGGTAGACTAATCCGTAAGCATGGGATTCAATTCCACTGTTATGCTGATGACACACAACTGTATATATCAGCCAAACCCAATGATGTTGCTTGTCTACGTAAAATAACAGAATGTCTAACTGAAATTAAAGACTGGATGATGCAAAACTTTCTCATGTTAAATTCTGATAAAACTGAGGTCTTGTTACTAGGTACAGATACTCAGATACATTCACTCAGAAATGCTGCTATTAATCTTGATAATTCAACAGTAAAACACAATGCCATCATTAAAAACTTAGGTGTAGCCTTTGATTCGACTCTCACATTTGATACCCACATATCCAATACAGTCAAAACCGCCTTCTTCCACCTACGCAATATTGCCAAAATTCGGCATATTTTATCATTAAAAGATGCAGAGAAACTAGTGCATGCTTTTATAACTTCACGTCTAGACTACTGCAATGCGCTCCTGGCAGGGAGCTCGTGCAAAGCGTTACACAAGCTTCAGTTAGTTCAAAATGCAGCAGCCAGGGTGCTCACTAGAGCTAGAAAATTTGAACATATCACCCCAGTTCTCTCGTCCCTACACTGGCTACCTGTAAAATTTCGCATTGACTATAAAATACTCCTCTTAGCTTATAAATCTCTAAACAATTTAGGCCCGCAGTATCTTACTGAACTTCTCATACCTTATCGCCCGTCACGTACACTTCGTTCACAGGATGCCCATCTACTCTTTGTTCCTCACATTAAGAAAAACACTGCAGGAGGAAGAGCCTTTTCTCACAAAGCTCCTCAACTCTGGAATAGCCTTCCGGTTACTGTTCGGGGCTCAGACACACTCTCAATCTTTAAATCTAGATTAAAAACCTACCTTTTCAAACAAGCTTTTGGTTAATCACTCACCTTCAGGTTACTCCTTCTATATTGGTGTTCGGGCTGGTTTTCATATTATCACTGTTCTGTATTAATCCTGTCATATCACCATAGCTACAGCATTCTTAGTTAGCTTTGTAGTAACTGCCAACAACGCTGTCTGTCGCTGGGTTCTCTTGCCTGACCAGTGGAAGCTTTTTTCGCAGGACAAATTTCCCCGTTCTTTACCATGACCCTACTAACCTTTTGTATTTTTATTTGTTCCCTTTGTCTGGCTTTCTTTCTCCTGTCTCTCTCTCATGCTTTGAGATGTCCTGCTGCTCTCCAGGTTTTGCCCTGATCCAGCCCGTGTCCTGTACAAGATCCTGGCCTTGCTAAGACTCATACATCACTAATATCATCATCCTCACCATTTTCATTTCTACTTCTCCATCATCACTAATATACTACATTTATATTACTATAACCCCTTCACTTTTACTTCTGTTCTCTATTGTGTCTCCGGTGTCGACCCGAGGAGGATGGGTTCCCCGTATGAGTCTTGGTTCCTTCCAAGGTTTCTTCCTCGTGTGCTGAGGGAGTTTTTCCTTGCCACTGTTGCCCCTGGCTTGCTCATAGGAGGCTTGGACCCGGATCTCTGTAAAGCTGCTTTGTGACGACTTTTTGTTGTGAAAAGCGCTATATAAATAAAATTTGATTGATTGATTGATTGAAAGCAGTGCCACCATTGAAGGAAATGGAAAAAAAAACTGTAAACAGGCTAACAACTTCCAAAAAATCTATGGCTCCAGATGGCATGAATATATTTCTGCTACAGCCTGACATACACTAGAAGAGTCAAGGTGGAGTTCTCCACAGTTGCTTTCATTCACTGAAGATATGAAACTTAACTTATCTTGATAAGCAAAAGAACCGTTACCATAAGATGCTGTTAAAAGAGCCTTCCTCTCAGCACTGGTCACAATTAGCAAAGGTCTAACACAAATCATGTTATTTATTCAGAGAGATGAAGGAGAGGTTTCTCAAATGCCCTTGTCTGCTTACACTTCCAGTGCTTCATTTTACCCTGCTGAAAACTCGCTTTGGTTGCACTGCATTTCTGATTGCATTAGTCCAAATATGTGTTGCAGTGAGCCATACCTCTGTTCCTGCTTCACTGCCTGTCTCTGGAAATCTTCCCCCTTTCCTCTTGTGCTTTTACAATGTTTTGGACCACGTCACACAAGTGTTCTACAATCACTGCTGTGCTGTTAGTTTGCTGGCTCAGAGAGCCAAATTAATCTGACTGGACCCTCTGGTTGTTGCTATAGGCACAGACACAGACCCCCATCCATTCATATTCATATGATAATAACATGCTAGTCCAGCAGGATTATGACCACAACACAACGTGTGGAAATGAACAAAAAACTGAAGACTGACATACATATTTGTCGTATATTTTTGTTACTGGGTTTGTGCTGAATATTAGCATGTGTAAGTTTTTGGGAACAGACATTTTTAGGTAGGTGAAATTTGTTAAAATGTCAAGGCATGTCACATCACCCCAGACATTGCTGAAAGGCTTCTGACTTCAGAGGGTTAATTACTCTTTCTCTTTCCTATAGGTTTATTTCAGGTGATTACCCCTCCAAACTTACCCAGGATAATCATGGAAACTTCTGGCCACCAGAGAAAGGCTTACCCAGCAGCGTGTCTACCCCTATAGGACCAGAGGTAAGTACTCCAATATCTGTATGTTCTTATTTAATAGTATTCAATGTTAGGGTGTATTATGTGTCCACCGTCTTGGTGATAATCAATGCCACTTGACTTCATCACATACTAAACATAATAATCCAAACACAGCAAATAACACAGACACACACCACATAAACATTGCACACTCTACAATCACTGCAAAGTGCACAAACATACACCACACAAACACTGCACACTACACAAAACACAATCACCTCAAAACCACAGCACACTACACAAACAATGCACATAACACAAACAAATCACAAACACATACTGCACACTCCACAAACAACACAATCAGTGCACACTCCACACGACACACGACACAAATACCTCAAAATTTTACAAACACAACATGCACAAACACTCACCTACATTTTTTTTGTAAAGTTTGTACCCAAACTGTACCCCCCAAGGTACATTTTTTAAATAGAGTTTGTGACAATTGCAGTCATTTAAATACTGTTTACACAGACTGCATTACCAATGTAGGCCTCAGCCAAAGGGTTAATCTAATTTCTCCTCCAAATCTCACTCAGACCCACAACACACTACAGATTCATATCAAAATAAGCTTGCTCTTCCATAGCTCTGACAATGGTTGTCACTCCAAATACAAATATACACTCCAAATGTTTTTAAAAAGGAACATTGTGTGAATGATGAAATTTTATCTCTGACATTTGAACTTTTTAAAATCTAATCTTTATTACAGTTTTTCTCAATTGCCAAGACACATTTCCTGAAACCATGCATCCATTTCTCCAAACTATAAACACAAAACCCACACACTAAATTCACCAAACCTCTGACTCTTCCAGCAAAACAAGCTATTACCTCAAAACCATTCAAGCAGTGCTCAAAACCAAACAATGCTGTCAAATCAAGCCTCGAGTCAATCAAAATGAAAAACAGCACTGAACAGTCATCATACACAACACCAAAAAAAAGGAAAACATAATGATCAGATCATGAAGCTGTAGAAATAATATCCACAAAGGAAAATGCAGTTTCAAAACAAAACTCTTGTTTAACAAAAATGAGTATTTATGTACTGTGTACAAATGATGCAGCATCATGTCGATGTGCTGGGTCAGGCCACAGGACTTCATCTACATCACAAGCCACATTCTCCCTGGCCAGGCAGTGTGGGAAATAACTCCTAGTATGCCGGATCCATGCTTGGCATGCATCTACCTCTATGTCATTACAGGACACTTCCATAGCCCCTATGTCATTACAGGACAGAACTCCTCTGTTGGGTTGAGGAAAGGGGAGTATGGTGGAAGATAAACATTTAGGAAATCTTGGTTGATATTGAACCATTGTCTGACCTGGACGTCATGGTGAAAACTCACATTGTACCACACAATGACATAGACAGTATGCCCTGTGTGTTCATGATCCTGCTGCTCACTCCCTAACACAATATATGAAAGATCACTCAAAAATGCCAAGAGATGGTGAGTGTTGTATGGCCCCAATGTGGCATGATGGTGGAGAACCCCATGATTGCTGATGGCAGCACATAACTTGACATTGCCACCACACTGGCCAGGGACTGCAACAATGGCTTGTTGACCAATCAAGTTCCTGCTTCTCCTCCTCCTTTTGGTGAGATTGAACCCAGCTTCATCTATATAAATATATTCATGTGGACGGTCTGAGGAATCCATTTGAAACATTCTCTATGAAAAAATCTTTCTGAATGTAAGTGGTACAGAAATATAGACTTGTACTGTGGAGTAGACTGCAGTATTGAACACCTACCTGTACATACTGGAATCTTTGCTCCTTGACCCCTTCTGAGTTGCGGTCAGAGAGTACTCAGTACAGTTGCTTCATCCACATTCTGTTGTGTTTTAGTACAAGATCAATGCTGAAAAGGCTGTTACATTTGATGCCTTCACAGTTGGCATGGTGGTAAATTATATATATATATATATATATATATATATATATATATATTTTTTTTTTCTTTTATTTATTTTTATTTTTTTCGGGTAAGGTCCTTTGCTTCTGGTATCTCTCTTTGCTTCTCTTTGATTTTGACTTCTGAAACAAATTTCACATGTGGGAGGGTCTTAGAAGAAGGTGCTCACATTGAATCTCCATTGGTCACTCATTTGGTGCTCTGAAACTGCCCCTGGGACCTAGCTACGTCCACGCACCAGCTTTCAAGCTCTTTTAACCATGGTGGAATGAGTTTTCCCACAGGGATTGTGTCGGGGAATACCCCAACGTGGAATAATGTGTTGCACTAGAATCTTTGCCACAGCCTGTGCATCTTTCTTGCTGGAGGGGAAACATTCCACCGATTTGGGGAACATGTCCACTCCCACCAAACAATACTTCTTTCCCTCACATTTCAAAATGTTCAAAAGGCTCTTGGGATGGAGGATGTGCTCCTCGTGTTTGTGGACTCTGGTACTATTCCACTTCCGGCTACCAGCCATTAATATATCTACAGCAATGACTGTCAATCTTGGGACTTAGTTTAACCCTGCGGCTTGATGCTGCTCGTTAGCCTCTGTGCACCCTTGTTTTACTTTTTGTCTCAGTTGTTTTGTACCTTTTTGTACTGCCCTGTTTGTCCTTTGATATATTTTGTCCTGTGTCTTAATTTTGTTTTATTTATATTGACTTTATAAATAAAATGTATTATTATTATTATTATTATTGTTATTAAAAAGCTTCACTTTAGATTACCTAAGCTATACTAACACCACACTTAGTGGTTGCTTTGAAGAAAGAAGAGAGTTTAAGCTACATTTACACCACACAGGGTGTTTAGTTTAATTTCAGAATTTCAGAACATACCGGTTCCCTGCTAAAAGTTTAAAGTCAGCAGAGCTCTCATTTATTTTCTGGGTCTTTAAAAGCACCTTATATAAGAGGGGTGATATATGAAGAAAATCTATTGTGTGGGTGTAAGCAGGAAAAAGGGAAAACAATCTTGATGCATATGCCCTGTCGTACCCATGTGGGAAGATAACATCCACTTAATCATTACTTCTCTTAACATACAATTTACTTTATCTTAACTTAACTTTGTGTATGGCAATTAACAGGTACTTTAGTTTAATGTATGTTTAAAACGTTTGTAGCTGACGTATATTTTAAACATAGGGTCTTAAGTGCAGCATTAAAAGATGTTCACTGTTCTGTGTATGTGTATTTACACCTGACACTTAACCGTGTCTGCGGAGATTCTTTTCCATCGCCTGTCTTCACAATACAGTAAATAAACAACATAGGAAACTTGGTAATAACCATGTACATATTCTAACATACTCTTTATTTCTTCTGTACTTCTATTTTCTTACTAATTATTAAACAGGCACTTACTCTGTGGGCTGCTTACAGTGGGCTGTAATTTAAAGATTCACCCATACATTTATCAGTGACGTCATTCATGACAAAGGCCGTGTCTGGTATGTTATCATCCACCTACCTTATACTGAAATGTGGCTGGTGCCACTTGTAGGCCAAAAGGCATCATCATAAACCTTGCCTTGCCTAGATCCATTCAGTAGTCAGTGTTCACAAGGGCCTAAGGATATGTGAGAGTCATTTTATTCTTCAGAAATGTTACACACCACTTTCACTTAACAATGATATCTGTGGTCTAGGGGACGCATATCAAGTTAAACATAGTTAAATGTACGTTTTAGGTCTTTTAGTAGCATAGGTACGTTTCAGCCATGATATCAGGTTACAGTCATCAATTGTATCACCTGCCAGTCTGTCCAATTGCTGCCAGCTCCTCTGTAATATCAAAGTCTTTTGTGATTCCACGTACAAAGATGAGCAACTGCACAGTGTCATGGACATCACAGCTCTCGTCCAGAGCCAAAGAGAAAAAGTCAAAACTGTCTGCTGTTTTTTGCAGCTGTGGCTCCAGATTTTCTGCCATTTCCTCACTCTTTCTGGCTACGGCTCACCATGAGAGGGACACATTCTCAAAGGCATGCTTCTTTTTTCTCAGGGCAGATTAGCAGAGCAAAGTTTACCAAACACTCTTTAACAAATTTCTCATCAGAGGAAGGCTTATTGATTTTTGTGAGTGGGATATCACAAAGCTGGTTTTGACTGCTGCTTCTTTGGAGGTGTGAAGCTTGGTTAAATGTCCTTGTTTCTTTTGCAGATTAGCTAGAAAGCTTCCGGTGTCCGTGTGTGCTCTTCATCAGTGAAGTTCTTGTATTTCTCTGCATGTTTAGTCTTGTAATGGGGATTCAAGTCGTAATCCTTAAACAGAGCAACCTGTTCTTCACAAACTATGCACAGGACTTTGACTTTGACATTAGTAAAATACTTAGAACTCAATGTGTTGTTAAAAACCCTACATTCTGTATCAACCTTTGTTTTTGTATCATGAGCTGACATTTTTTGTGAGCTAACAGCTGATTCACATCTCTCCTATACACTCACACATGCAAGAATGTACGACTTATGTGACCTGGAATAAGCAACCTCTTCAAAATAAAAGCAGTTTGGTTGTAGTTCTTGCATAATGTTCACTGATTTATGTTTAATTTCTAGGGGGAGATGCCTACATAGTTGTTAAGGACAGCTGGCAGCTGATAGGATCATAAATGGCCACAGTAACCTTAGTATTTAGGTGTAGGATTTAAACAACAGACATGTTGTGGCTGCAGGTAGGAAGAGGGGTGTGTCCTGTGTGAATCTCTAATTGATTGGCAAAGGATATTTTACATCTTATCCTGAGTACGCTTATAATTAGCACTGACCTCACGCAGCCGGAGGAGAAACAGACAAAGGACTGGATGTGGCCCGGGGGCCATACAGTGGCCAGGTCTGCACTAGACAGAATTTCGAAACAGGGAGACCTTTTAACTCTCATCAATTAACTGATGTCAATATTATTTTCTGGTCGTAGGCCATTGATCATATTTCTTACTTTTTATGATGAGAGAACATTTGGGAAGTCTGAACTTTTATTAAACACATTAGAGTTACTAATAGAGCCAAAAAATGAACAGTTGCAGATCTTTCAAAGCTTTATTTTTTACAAATGAATATAACATTCTTAAAAGAAAGATAGGCCAGGGATAGGGTTAGAGCAGAAACAATAATCAACAAACAGTGTAAGAGTGTATATATAGAGAGTGTAACTCTGTACTGAGCTGCTCCAGAAGCTGATGTGAAGATCTGAGCATTAATCAGAGACATGTTTGAACACACTGAAGATGAAGAGGAGCCCTATCAGCTCCAACACAGGTGTGGACCCTCACTGTCCAGTGCACTGATCTCTCTTCAGTGTTTCACTGACAGTAGTCTGGCCTCCTTTGGTGGCCTCACAGGTCACTGTCTTCTTCATCCACTCGTCCTCCTGGAGGGTCAGGGTGCTGCTCCAGCTCAACCCAGAGGTCAGAGGGTTTCCACCCACCTTCCAGCTCAGCTTCCAGTCTGAGGGGAAGCCCTTGTTGGCCAAACACACCAGTGTGGTCTTCCCCTGCCCCAGACTGGAGGAGGGCAGGACTGTGAGGGTGGGGCGGGTCGGAGCTAGGACACACACACACACACACAGTTTCATTTCCCTTATTTCTAACACAGCACAAATGACTTCAGTGATGCAGTAAAAATCACACTCTAATTACAACCTTCAACTCAACCACTTTCACAAATAAACTCATATTTACAATTACATTCAGAGGAGGATTTCAGTTTCATTAAATATTACAGAGTTTTCACTTACAAACATCTACAGAACATTATGATTTCACCAGGCGTCCCCAAACATTTGCATATAACTGTTTTTCTAACAGAGCAGAACTGAGTTCAGTGAAGCATTAAAATAACGCTCTAATTATAACCTTAAACTGAACCGCTTCAAATATGAACTAATATTTACAATTACATTAATAGATACATTTCATTCAGAATACTTTTAAAACTATTTCTTTCATTTAATTCATTATAATTGTAACATTACACACATCCCATGATGTGAAAGTTTAAAAGATGATTTGATTTCCTCCAAAACAGTAAATAATCAATAACTAAATCAAGCTGCAGTCTCCATGTACTACGTCTTCAAAGCTTTAGAACAGAAAACACTGCTCATAATAACCTCCACATTGTGGCGTCCAGATGGAGACAGAACGGCTCTAATCACCCAACACTGACTCTACAATCCAGCTTTACATTTGATCTTTTTAAAAAGAAATGTCATCACTGAACACTTCACAGGAAACCTTTAGGAAATATTTGTATTTTAAAGAAAAGAAATCCAGTTCAGAAACAGGAGCTGGTGGTGAAACCTAAAGCTCCACACTCTCCACACTTCAGAGCAGTTCTAATTAAATACATTCACATTTGGATTATCATTTATTCAGAAGATCATCAAGTGCATCTCTACTGTTGTCCAGAATCATTTTAATTAAAGATTCCTTTTGAATAAAGAGTAAAAGTGGACTTACTTCCAACATCCAGTTTTGTTCCTCCACCAAAAGTCCACCACAGTGATACAAACTCGTTTACTGGCCGTACAAAAACCTCCTGCTCTAAACACACCGCTCTCTTCAGCCTTTACACACACTATTTCTGAACTAGAACACAATATTAATGGATTCTGCAGCTATTAATAATGGAAAACACTCCCAAACTGTAGAAGCTACAGATTCTCAACAAGGATTATTTTATAAACATTAAAATATCTAAACCCAGGACACACTTTGTTCTTTTATATTTCCACAACAGACAAACACTTGATATAAAAGTATAAAACTACATGTAGAAACATGTTTTCATCTCAGATTCCAATTACAATCACAGATACAATCATATCAACTAATATTAAAACCAGATCCAATTAATGACAATAATAAAAACATGCTCCACTCTCTGTGTTGGTGATTATATGTTCACTTTCATCAGAAGTGTTCATAAATAATTCAATCAGTAAAAATTAGAGCTGCTGTTGAAAACTGTTCAGCATTCATTAATAGTTTAAAAGATTTTACTGTTATCATTGTGTTTCCTCCACCCAAAAGTCCTCCAGCCCTGATCCAGACAGATGGAGCCGCAGTAGCAGCTGCAGAAAACCTCAAATGAAAGGCAGAGACAGTTAGAGTTTAGGATTTTAAACATGAGACTCCACACTGAGCAGAAATGTTTGATCAAACAATATCAAATAAATATGATGATCTTTCCTCAGTGTTGTTAGAAAGATGATTTCCATAGAGAGGGTCCACTTTGCATCATGAGCCCATGCTTCAGTGCTCTGCTAGTGTTTATAGTCCTGTGAGTTTAACACTTCATGACTGAGAGCTGCTGCCCCACACACTTCACCCACAGCAACCATGACTTTGGTCTCCATCTTCATCTGGACACTGGCGCTCTGGATGAGAGGTAAAAAACACAATAAACTTTTATACAGGAGGTAACACTCATTCCATTAACTTCGAGAGACAAAAAAATAATGTATTGCTTCATGCAAAAAATAACATTTATTAAATAATATTGACTTAGTGTATAACATAAAAGTTTATTGTATAAATTAATACAGTTGTTTTATTAATTTTTTGCCTAGGATCCAGTGGTCAGGTGACTGTTACTCAGACTCCAGAAGTGAAAACTGTTTCTACAGGACAATCAGTCACCATCAACTGTAGAACCAGTAGCGGAGTTCATGATGGCGACCATATGGCGTGGTATCAGCAGAAACCTGGAGAAGCTCCTAAACGCCTGATCTACTTGGCTAACACTAGACAGTCAGGTATTTCAGATCGTTTCAGTGGCAGTGGATCTGGATCTGACTTCATTCTGACCATCAGTAACGTCCAGACTGAAGATGCAGGAGATTATTACTGTCAGAGTGGACACAGTATCAGTGATAGCTCAGTGTTCACACAGTGAAATAGAGTCGTACAAAAACCTCCCTCAGTCAGAGACTGCACTGCTGCAGCTGCACCCTACTGCAGGTGCTGAGGGGGAGGATGATACACACAATAACACACTCTGTGGAGGAGACACACACCTCACTAACACACACCTCCACACACAATAACACACTCTGGAGGAGAGACACCTCACTAACACACACCTCCACACACAATAACACACTCTGTGGAGGAGAGACACACACCTCATTGACACACACCTCCACACACAATAACACACTCTGTAGAGGAGAGACACACACCTCACTAACACACACCTCCACACACAATAACACACTCTGTGGAGGAGAGACACACACCTCCACACACAATAACACACTCTGGAGGAGGGACACACACCTCACTAACACACACCTCCACACACAATAACACACTCTGTGGAGGAGAGACACACACCTCACTAACACACACCTCCACACACAATAACACACTCTGTGGAGGAGAGACACACATCTCACTAACACACACCTCCACACACAATAACACACTCTGTGGAGGAGAGACACACACCTCACTAACACACACCTCCACACACAATAACACACTCTGTGGAGGAGAGACACACATCTCACTAACACACACCTCCACACACAATAACACACTCTGTGGAGGAGAGACACACACCTCACTAACACACACCTCCACACACAATATCACACTCTGTGGAGGAGAGACACGCACCTCACAAACACACACCTCCACACACAATAACACACTCTGTGGAGGAGAGACACACATCTCACTAACACACACCTCCACACACAATAACACACTCTGTGGAGGAGAGACACACACCTCACTAACACACACCTCCACACACAATAACACACTCTGTGGAGGAGAGACACACACCTCACTAACATACACCTCCACACACAATAACACACTCTGTGGAGGAGAGACACACAACTCACTAACATACACCTCCACACACAATAACACACTCTGTGGAGGAGAGACACACACCTCACTAACACACACCTCCACACACAATAACACACTCTGTGGAGGAGACACACACCTCACTAACACACACAATAACACACTGTGGAGGAGAGACACACACCTCCACACACACAATAACACACTCTGGAGGAGAGACACCTCACTAACACACACCTCCACACACAATAACACACTCTGGAGGAGAAACACACACCTCAACACACAATAACACTCTGTGGAGGAGAGACACACCTCACTAACACACACCTCCACACACAATAACACACTCTGTGGAGGAGAGACACACACCTCATTGACACACACCTCCACACACAATAACACACTCTGTAGAGGAGAGACACACACCTCACTAACACACACCTCCACACACAATAACACACTCTGTGGAGGAGAGACACACACCTCCACACACAATAACACACTCTGGAGGAGGGACACACACCTCACTAACACACACCTCCACACACAATAACACACTCTGTGGAGGAGAGACACACACCTCACTAACACACACCTCCACACACAATAACACACTCTGTGGAGGAGAGACACACATCTCACTAACACACACCTCCACACACAATAACACACTCTGTGGAGGAGAGACACACACCTCACTAACACACACCTCCACACACAATAACACACTCTGTGGAGGAGAGACACACACCTCACTAACACACACCTCCACACACAATAACACACTCTGTGGAGGAGAGACACGCACCTCACAAACACACACCTCCACACACAATAACACACTCTGTGGAGGAGAGACACACATCTCACTAACACACACCTCCACACACAATAACACACTCTGTGGAGGAGAGACACGCACCTCACAAACACACACCTCCACACACAATAACACACTCTGTGGAGGAGAGACACACACCTCACTAACACACACCTCCACACACAATAACACACTCTGTGGAGGAGAGACACATACCTCACTAACACACACCTCCACACACAATAACACACTCTGTGGAGGAGAGACACACACCTCACTAACACACACCTCCACACACAATAACACACTCTGTGGAGGAGAGACACATACCTCCACACACAATAACACACTCTGTGGAGGAGAGACACACACCTCACTAACACACCCCTCCACACACAATAACACACTCTGTGGAGGATGACACACACCTCACTAACACACACCTCTACACACAATAACACACTCTGTGGAGGAGACACACACACCTCACTAACACACACCTCCACACACAATAACACACTCTGTGAAGGATGACACACACCTCACTAACACACACCTCCACACACAATAACACACTCTGTGGAGGAGACACACACACCTCACTAACACACACCTCCACACACAATAACACACTCTGTGGAGGAGAGACACACACCTCACTAACACACACCTCCACACACAATAACACACTCTGTGGAGGATGACACACACCTCACTAACACACACCTCCACACACAATAACACACTCTGTGGAGGAGACACACACACCTCACTAACACACACCTCCACACACAATAACACACTCTGTGGAGGAGAGACACATACCTCACTAACACACACCTCCACACACAATAACACACTCTGTGGAGGAGAGACACACACCTCCACACACAATAACACACTCTGTGGAGGAGAGACACACACCTCACTAACACACACCTCCACACACAATAACACACTCTGTGGAGGAGAGACACACACCTCACTAACACACATCTCACTAACACACACCTCCACACACAATAACACACTCTGTGGAGGAGAGACACACACCTCACTAACACACACCTCCACACACAATAACACACTCTGTGGAGGAGAGACACACACCTCACTAACACACACCTCCACACACAATAACACACTCTGTGGAGGAGAGACACACACCTCACTAACACACACCTCCACACACAATAACACACTCTGTGGAGGAGAGACACACACCTCACTAACACACACCCCCACACACACAATAACACACTCTGTGGAGGAGAGACACACACCTCCACACACAATAACACACTCTGTGGAGGAGAGACACACACCTCCACACACAATAACACACTCTGTGGAGGAGAGACACACACCTCCACACACAATAACACACTCTGTGGAGGAGAGACACACACCTCACTAACACACACCTCCACACACAATAACACACTCCGTGGAGGAGAGACACACACCTCACTAACACACACCTCCACACACAATAACACACTCTGTGGAGGAGAGACACACACCTCACTAACACACACCTCCACACACAATAACACACTCTGTGGAGGAGAGACACACACCTCACTAACACACACCTCCACACACAATAACACACTCTGTGGAGGAGAGACACACACCTCCACACACAATAACACACTCTGTGGAGGAGAGACACACACCTCACTAACACACACCTCCACACACAATAACACACTCTGTGGAGGATGACACACACCTCACTAACACACACCTCTACACACACAATAACACACTCTGTGGAGGAGAGACACACACCTCACTAACACACACCTCCACACACAATAACACACTCTGTGGAGGAGAGACACACACCTCACTAACACACACCTCCACACACAATAACACACTCTGTGGAGGAGAGACACACACCTCACTAACACACACCTCCACACACAATAACACACTCTGTGGAGGAGAGACACACACCTCACTAACACACACCTCCACACACAATAACACACTCTGTGGAGGAGAGACACACACCTCACTAACACACACCTCCACACACAATAACACACTCTGTGGAGGAGACACACACACCTCACTAACACACACCTCCACACACAATAACACACTCTGTGGAGGAGAGACACATACCTCACTAACACACACCTCCACACACAATAACACACTCTGTGGAGGAGAGACACACACCTCACTAACACACATCTCACTAACACACACCTCCACACACAATAACACACTCTGTGGAGGAGAGACACACACCTCACTAACACACATCTCACTAACACACACCTCCACACACAATAACACACTCTGTGGAGGAGAGACACACACCTCACTAACACACACCTCCACACACAATAACACACTCTGTGGAGGAGAGACACACACCTCACTAACACACACCCCCACACACACAATAACACACTCTGTGGAGGAGAGACACATACCTCACTAACACACACCTCCACACACAATAACACACTCTGTGGAGGAGAGACACACACCTCCACACACAATAACACACTCTGTGGAGGAGAGACACACACCTCACTAACACACACCTCCACACACAATAACACACTCTGTGGAGGAGAGACACACACCTCACTAACACACATCTCACTAACACACACCTCCACACACAATAACACACTCTGTGGAGGAGAGACACACACCTCACTAACACACACCTCCACACACAATAACACACTCTGTGGAGGAGAGACACATAACTCACTAACACACACCTCCACACACAATAACACACTCTGTGGAGGAGAGACACACACCTCCACACACAATAACACACTCTGTGGAGGAGAGACACACACCTCACTAACACACACCTCCACACACAATAACACACTCTGTGGAGGAGAGACACACACCTCACTAACACACACCTCCACACACAATAACACACTCTGTGGAGGAGAGACACACACCTCACTAACACACACCTCCACACACAATAACACACTCTGTGGAGGAGAGACACATACCTCCACACACAATAACACACTCTGTGGAGGAGAGACACACACCTCACTAACACACACCTCCACACACAATAACACACTCTGTGGAGGATGACACACACCTCACTAACACACACCTCTACACACAATAACACACTCTGTGGAGGAGACACACACACCTCACTAACACACACCTCCACACACAATAACACACTCTGTGGAGGATGACACACACCTCACTAACACACACCTCTACACACACAATAACACACTCTGTGGAGGAGAGACACACACCTCACTAACACACACCTCCACACACAATAACACACTCTGTGGAGGAGAGACACACACCTCACTAACACACACCTCCACACACAATAACACACTCTGTGGAGGAGAGACACACACCTCACTAACACACACCTCCACACACAATAACACACTCTGTGGATGAGAGACACACCTCACTAACACACAATAACACACTCTGTGGAGGAGAGACACACACCTCCACACACAATAGCACACTCTGTGGAGGAGAGACACACACCTCACTAACACACACTTCCACACACAATAACACACTCTGTGGAGGAGAGACACACACCTCACTAACACACACCTCCACACACAATAACACACACTGTGGAGGAGACACACACCTCACTAACACACAATAACACACTCTGTGGAGGAGAGACACACACCTCCACACACAATAGCACACTCTGTGGAGGAGAGACACGCACCTCACTAACACACACTTCCACACACAATAACACACTCTGTGGAGGAGAGACACACACCTCACTAACACACACCTCCACACACAATAACACACTCTGTGGAGGAGAGACACACACCTCACTAACACACACCTCCACACACAATAACACACTCTGTGGAGGAGAGACACATAACTCACTAACACACACCTCCACACACAATAACACACTCTGTGGAGGAGAGACACACACCTCCACACACAATAACACACTCTGTGGAGGAGAGACACACACCTCACTAACACACACCTCCACACACAATAACACACTCTGTGGAGGAGAGACACATACCTCCACACACAATAACACACTCTGTGGAGGAGAGACACACACCTCACTAACACACACCTCCACACACAATAACACACTCTGTGGAGGATGACACACACCTCACTAACACACACCTCTACACACAATAACACACTCTGTGGAGGAGACACACACACCTCACTAACACACACCTCCACACACAATAACACACTCTGTGGAGGATGACACACACCTCACTAACACACACCTCCACACACAATAACACACTCTGTGGAGGAGACACACACACCTCACTAACACACACCTCCACACACAATAACACACTCTGTGGAGGAGAGACACATACCTCACTAACACACACCTCCACACACAATAACACACTCTGTGGAGGAGAGACACACACCTCACTAACACACACCTCCACACACAATAACACACTCTGTGGAGGAGAGACACATACCTCCACACACAATAACACACTCTGTGGAGGAGAGACACACACCTCACTAACACACACCTCCACACACAATAACACACTCTGTGGAGGAGAGACACACACCTCACTAACACACACCTCCACACACAATAACACACTCTGTGGAGGATGACACACACCTCACTAACACACACCTCCACACACAATAACACACTCTGTGGAGGATGACACACACCTCACTAACACACACCTCCACACACAATAACACACTCTGTGGAGGAGACACACACACCTCACTAACACACACCTCCACACACAATAACACACTCTGTGGAGGAGAGACACATACCTCACTAACACACACCTCCACACACAATAACACACTCTGTGGAGGAGAGACACACACCTCACTAACACACACCTCCACACACAATAACACACTCTGTGGAGGAGAGACACACACCTCACTAACACACATCTCACTAACACACACCTCCACACACAATAACACACTCTGTGGAGGAGAGACACACACCTCACTAACACACACCTCCACACACAATAACACACTCTGTGGAGGAGAGACACACACCTCACTAACACACACCTCCACACACAATAACACACTCTGTGGAGGAGAGACACACACCTCACTAACACACACCTCCACACACAATAACACACTCTGTGGAGGAGAGACACACACCTCACTAACACACACCCCCACACACACAATAACACACTCTGTGGAGGAGAGACACACACCTCCACACACAATAACACACTCTGTGGAGGAGAGACACACACCTCCACACACAATAACACACTCTGTGGAGGAGAGACACACACCTCCACACACAATAACACACTCTGTGGAGGAGAGACACACACCTCACTAACACACACCTCCACACACAATAACACACTCTGTGGAGGAGAGACACACACCTCACTAACACACATCTCACTAACACACACCTCCACACACAATAACACACTCTGTGGAGGAGAGACACACACCTCACTAACACACACCTCCACACACAATAACACACTCTGTGGAGGAGAGACACACACCTCACTAACACACACCTCCACACACAATAACACACTCTGTGGAGGATGACACACACCTCACTAACACACACCTCCACACACAATAACACACTCTGTGGAGGATGACACACACCTCACTAACACACACCTCCACACACAATAACACACTCTGTGGAGGAGACACACACACCTCACTAACACACACCTCCACACACAATAACACACTCTGTGGAGGAGAGACACATACCTCACTAACACACACCTCCACACACAATAACACACTCTGTGGAGGAGAGACACACACCTCACTAACACACACCTCCACACACAATAACACACTCTGTGGAGGAGAGACACACACCTCACTAACACACATCTCACTAACACACACCTCCACACACAATAACACACTCTGTGGAGGAGAGACACACACCTCACTAACACACACCTCCACACACAATAACACACTCTGTGGAGGAGAGACACACACCTCACTAACACACACCTCCACACACAATAACACACTCTGTGGAGGAGAGACACACACCTCACTAACACACACCTCCACACACAATAACACACTCTGTGCAGGAGAGACACACACCTCACTAACACACACCCCCACACACACAATAACACACTCTGTGGAGGAGAGACACACACCTCCACACACAATAACACACTCTGTGGAGGAGAGACACACACCTCCACACACAATAACACACTCTGTGGAGGAGAGACACACACCTCCACACACAATAACACACTCTGTGGAGGAGAGACACACACCTCACTAACACACACCTCCACACACAATAACACACTCTGTGGAGGAGAGACACACACCTCACTAACACACATCTCACTAACACACACCTCCACACACAATAACACACTCTGTGGAGGAGAGACACACACCTCACTAACACACACCTCCACACACAATAACACACTCTGTGGAGGAGAGACACACACCTCACTAACACACACCTCCACACACAATAACACACTCTGTGGAGGAGAGACACACACCTCACTAACACACACCTCCACACACAATAACACACTCTGTGGAGGAGAGACACACACCTCACTAACACACACCTCCACACACAATAACACACTCTGTGGAGGAGAGACACACACCTCCACACACAATAACACACTCTGTGGAGGAGAGACACACACCTCACTAACACACACCTCCACACACAATAACACACTCTGTGGAGGATGACACACACCTCACTAACACACACCTCTACACACACAATAACACACTCTGTGGAGGAGAGACACACACCTCACTAACACACACCTCCACACACAATAACACACTCTGTGGAGGAGAGACACACACCTCACTAACACACACCTCCACACACAATAACACACTCTGTGGAGGAGAGACACACACCTCACTAACACACACCTCCACACACAATAACACACTCTGTGGAGGAGAGACACACACCTCACTAACACACACCTCCACACACAATAACACACTCTGTGGATGAGAGACACACCTCACTAACACACAATAACACACTCTGTGGAGGAGAGACACACACCTCCACACACAATAGCACACTCTGTGGAGGAGAGACACACACCTCACTAACACACACTTCCACACACAATAACACACTCTGTGGAGGAGAGACACACACCTCACTAACACACACCTCCACACACAATAACACACACTGTGGAGGAGACACACACCTCACTAACACACAATAACACACTCTGTGGAGGAGAGACACACACCTCCACACACAATAGCACACTCTGTGGAGGAGAGACACACACCTCACTAACACACACTTCCACACACAATAACACACTCTGTGGAGGAGAGACACACACCTCACTAACACACACTTCCACACACAATAACACACTCTGTGGAGGAGAGACACACACCTCACTAACACACACCTCCACACACAATAACACACTCTGTGGAGGAGAGACACACACCTCACTAACACACACTTCCACACACAATAACACACTCTGTGGAGGAGAGACACACACCTCACTAACACACACCTCCACACACAATAACACACACTGTGGAGGAGACACACACCTCACTAACACACAATAACACACTCTGTGGAGGAGAGACACACACCTCACTAACACACACTTCCACACACAATAACACACTCTGTGGAGGAGAGACACACACCTCACTAACACACACCTCCACACACAATAACACACACTGTGGAGGAGACACACACCTCACTAACACACAATAACACACTCTGTGGAGGAGAGACACACACCTCCACACACAATAGCACACTCTGTGGAGGAGAGACACGCACCTCACTAACACACACTTCCACACACAATAACACACTCTGTGGAGGAGAAACACACACCTCACTAACACACACCTCCACACACAATAACACACTCTGTGGAGGAGAAACACACACATCATAAACACACCTCCACACACAATAACACACTCTGTGGAGGAGAAACACACACCTCACTAACACACACCTCCATACACAATAACACACTCTGTGGAGGAGAGACACACACATCATTAACACACACCTCCACAGGTCCACTCCCTCCAGCTTGGGGTCCATGCTGTCCACTCCAGTCCAGGTCGACACAGGGGACGTCAAATGGCTGATCAGTTCATTATTGTTCAGATGTCTATCACCACCTACTGGTGCACTGTCCTATAATCAGTGTACAGAACTTACACAGCTCCAACACCTGGGCTCCACACCTGAGCACCACAGCTACTGATAATTAATCTAACTTCATGTCACACTGCTCTCTAATGAGAGGAGGCTGATCAACATTTCCTCTCACTCTCTAAACTTACATAAGTATTTACAATATAATCAACTCAATCAGAATCAAACAGTCCATGTCCCTGTCCCATCTGACCTTTTCTGATTCCTCATCACCACCTATAGGTTGTTTACAGATGACATCATGTCACTGCCTGATCTGCAGGTGGAGGACAGGAAGTGATGTCATACACAGGGAGCTCTACGATCACTAATAAAGCGGTTAAATCAATAACCATTGTTACTTTTACTGATAAATCATGAGGAACATAAATTAAATACCAACATTGTTGTTCAAGAGGGACAAATAAAAGCACTAATGTGACTGAAAAAGGCTTATGAGCCAAAGCCTGTGTTCAGGACGAGACTGAGACAGCTTCCTGTTCTGAAACTTCTTGTTGGAATTTAGTTGTGTTTTGTCTATGTTTTAAATCTCTCACCAGCGCAGACCCAGCACCAACACAACTGTGTACAACACACACTCACTTCTCACACCTGCATGAGGCTGCAGTCAGCTTTTAATTCACCTGTGTCCCGTTCCACCTTAAACACTAGAGCATACACCATACACCTGCCGCATCATTTAAGGTGGAATGGAAAGCTTCTTTAATTGTGGGATCTGTGAGGAGCGAGTGTTTTATTTTGCTGAGTTCTGTGGCAGCTGTGTGTCATTGGTGAAGGACTGAATACCTAAAGTTACTTTAAGTAAACAACCATAACATTAATGTTGAGAGGCGATGCAGCACGGGTTGTTTTTGTTGCTCCTTTAATCCACTGGATGATAAAAGAGAACCACACCACAGTCATTGTGGAGTGACCGAACTTCTAAAACCAAGTTGTGTGTCTAAATACTTCAGTGATCTTTCATTAGTGTTTTTGAGTTAAAGGACGTCTGGAGAAGAAGACAATAGCTGCTAATCTCACAGTTCAGTTTAAATCTGTCTCCATCATCATCTCCAACATGTGTTGTGTTGTTTTGTTTGTACATTTCTCTCGTAATATGGTCTACATCATCACAATACAGGCTCCATTCTGGTTCTCTCGTCCTACCCTCGAGATTCCACACATCATCAGAACCATGAGACTGAAAACAACCTGGACTTCAGCTGAGGGTTTCTCCCTTCAGATTCTCAGCAGGTCTGGTGTCTAATTTCTTTAGGGGGTTGTACAGCAATGGTAAAAGTCCAAGTGCAGACTGTTACACCTAAGTACTCAGTCTGACGCTCAGAAGGCATTTCTACAGATTGGTCACTAGTTCATCAGCTTCTGTCAAACTGAATATTTAACTAATGGTTCATCATCTGATGCTAAATCATCACACATCTCCCATAACGGTACTTTTGTTTACTGAGGAATAGCAAACAGATATTTAGGCACTGATTATTTATGAGTAAAAAGAATACATTTGTCAGTGACCCAGCCTCTGTAGGAAGGAGGACTCTGGGGGCAGCAGCAGTTTGTCTGAATGGTCTTTTATTTACACACCAGAATGACACACTGTAACACACCCCAAATGACCAGCTTTTCTTCTCAACGCAAAACAAACAACAGTCACTTTCAGTCCCTCTTCTTCTCTTCCTGCTCTCAGTGCTGGCCCCTCCTTTGTTCCCATCAGCACATCCTTCACTAGGAGTATATCACTGGTGTGATGGAAACAGGTCATCAGGGAGCGAGAGAGAGAGAGAGAGAGAGAGAGAGAGAGAGAGAGGAAAGCTGCATGGATTTAAATTTCTGGTAGAGGACATGGGTTTGAAAAACAACATTTTTTATTTTATTCAATTCATTTTATTGGACCAATTGTAAAGTGGGCTTTCAAGTCATCATCAGTGAGTCCAGATGGATATTTGGACCTGGTTGATCTCGGTTGGAAGGCTATCTCTCTTCCCCCAATATTCACAGACTGCTGAATTAATCCATTATGTCTCCTAAACTGTCACTGATCTATAAATCCCTTAGTGGTGTAGGATTATGGAGTAAAACAGCATCTGTAAATGAAATGTTGTGAATGAGGTACTGCTGAAATGAGTTAAATTGTGTCAGACCATAAAATCTGATGAACGTGTGGTATGGCTGAATGCCTAATATTGTTTATTATTAAAGTTAATAATAACTTGAACTCCTGCACCTTAAAGATTAGTTCATTGGTGAAGTGGTGCCTGTCTGGTTTGAAAGATCTCACTAACATGGGACACACCCACTGTAGAGAGGGTGGAACCCAGGTAGGGAGTGTATTGATCCCCAGGGGAAGATAAAGGTGAGCACACCCAGGTGAGTTCACTTCCACTTTGGTCAAACAAAGGGACGGTGGGAATTTTTGGGTGCGTTGCTGTTGGAGGAACTTAGTCTGTGTATGTGCACTGGTGGGAGCAGCTGACCAGTTGAGAAGTGGAGAAGCACAGGCAGCTGAATTAATGGCTGGTGTGGATTGATGTTAGCAGTGACTTAACTGGTGCTGGTTCAACGCTGCTTGCACATTCATTGGGTTACAGCTACAGAACAGTTATACCTCAGTCATATTGTTTTACCTGGAGTGGGGCAGCAGCCGGGGCACTTGTGGGCCACTGTTTTCCCTCCACTGTTTATTGTATTGTTTTTATCTTGTGCATTACATGGACTGTAATTGGACTGTGTTCATCCAGTTTATAGCTGAGCCACCCGTTACTATTTTACATTTTTATTAATAACACTGTTTTGAGGTTTAGGTTTAGACCTTAAGGCTGTTATCTGTAACGTATTGTAATGACATACCACAGGTCGTTTCTGTTGCTGTTTGTTCTTTTCTTTGTTTTGTGGTCAAGGAGTGGGTCACCCTGGTGCTCGGGTTGTGCCCTTTTATTTTGGTGGTGTAATCTTGTTGGTGACCTCAGTCTGTGATCTTGGTTTTGCGTGGTCGGTGGTAGTCTGTGTGTCCATTAGTGATGTTTTTGTGAAAAGGGCTCCGTGGGTTTGGGCACTTCCTTGGCAACACTGTTTTGGGCCTGTGCTATGTTATGTAGTGTCTGTACATCAGCTTAAACCCCACACAGTTTCCAATAGTGTTTACAACATTTATATATATACTAATTAATTGAAATAAAGTTTGTATCGAGACTTGATATCCTGACTGATGCATGTGCATTACTGGCTGGCTCTCACACACTTTTAATTGAGTGGCCTAGCGAGGGGTCCCCTTCCCCATAATATAGGGGTGGTGTAGTCAATGCTTTATACAGATTCAGGTGTGCACATTAGTGTAAATCTTGGGTACTTGTGGTATAGTGCCACACCTAGTGACAGTCAACGTCACCACAAACGTTTTGAGTTTCCTGGTGTAACAGTGGGAGTTTTCAGTGTGACGACACAAATCCGCACTCACAGCTCCACTTGATGTGATTGTCTCTTTGAGAGTAAAATATTCACAGAAAAACTTATACCTGCATTTTAATATGATTTTCCTTTCATTTTAAAATATAAAATAAACCAGTAAAAGCTGTTAAAACAATGTTTCCAGTGTTTTCTTCAGAGTCATTTATAATCTCCTTCCTCAAGACTAACTCTTAATATAGAGATATTTGTTTCTACATTTTAACATACTGCTTTGGCTCCTCCCACTCATTCTGAGCCTTCTCACCTGACAGTCGTAGCAGTTCAAACTGAAATCTCTCTTTTGACAAATCTGAGCACTCACTGCAAACAACTTCTAAATACAATGCCCCCTGTCTGCAGTCTTCCAGTTGGAGTTAGAGTATGACGCTAAAGGTCTGATTATGTTCTGAGATCTTGAATTAGTTTTATTAAACCCATGTGACTTGTTTTAGAACATGGACATGTGTTATATGCTGTGCATTGGCAAGAAATGTAGGAAAGAAAATCCCATTTTCATTTGATAACCATCGTCTCACTTCTCCACAGAATTAAAAGCCATATATATGTAACTGTTTCCTAATTTAGTTTTCTAAATCCAAACTGTAAAGTTTCATTAATGCAATGTGACCACTGATAAACAGACTTTTCAGTTATTAACTTTTTTGTTGGTCATTATATGGATTATTCAGTCCTGGAGATCCCAGTCTAAACTCACTAGAGGTTTGATGATTTCCATAGAGAGGGTCCACTTTGCATCATGAGCCCATGCTTCAGTGCTCTGCTAGTGTTTATAGTCCTGTGAGTTTAACACTTCATGACTGAGAGCTGCTGCCCCACAAACTCAACCAACAGCAACCATGACTTTGGTCTCCATCTTCATCTGGACACTGGCGCTCTGGACGAGAGGTGAGGAAAGCTGTTAATATTTTGATTGTTTTTATTTATATTTGAAGGCAACATTTTGGCTTTTAATGATATTTCCTTTATTTTTACCTCTGAAATAAAATGTTTTTGTCCATTAATATCTATATATTTATTTTTCCATTACAGATTCATTTGGAGATAAAATCCTGACACAGTCTCCAGGATCTCGGTCTGTTTCTCCAGGGGACACTGTTACTATCAGCTGCAGATCCAGTGAGGGTGTCAGAAGCGATCTCGCCTGGTATCAGCAGAAACCTGGAAAAGCTCCTAAACTCCTGATCTATAGAGCATCCACCCGTCAGTCTGGAGTCTCAGATCGTTTCAGTGGGAGTGGATCTGGTACAGATTTTACTCTAAAAATCACTGGAGTAAAGCCTGAAGATGCAGGAGATTATTACTGTCAGCAGGGTTGGAGCACTCCGTTCACACAGTGTTAGAGCGTCGTACAAAAACCTCCTTCAGCTGTAGAGGAACTGCTCTGAGTCAGAAACACTCACTGATCTGAGAACAGCTGCTAAAGCTGCACTCAACTGAACTCATCAGCTCCAGAACACTACAGTAGTGAAGAGTGTTCTCTCTTTGGGGAGTTTTTCTCACTGTGGAACAGGGATTTACATCAGGAGATGGAGTATCTCACCAGGAGCAGATTAACACACTCAGCACATTACACACTTTACAACCAGTCTAAACACAGTGTATACACACTTTATACACACTATACGCATTCAACATACAGTCTCCACACATTAATTACACACTTTACACAATTTGTTTAAATAGTATTTTACTTTATTCACACAGTAAAATCACTACATTTGTTTCCAGTAGAACTTTAAAAGTTAAGTATAAAAAGGAAAGACTATGTCCCTGAACTCTAGTGTCTTGCTTAAGTCTATTATGTGGATCAAGTCAGTTCTTCTAAAATTAGACTGGAATTAGTTAAAATTAAACTTCTGTAGAGGAAGTGTTTTATTATTATTTTCTTATTTTCTTCTTCTTCTTCTTCTTCTTCTTATTATTATTATTACTATTATTATTATTATTATTATTATTATTATTCCACACCCTTCCCACCCATTTTTAAAGCCATCCTTGAGAGGTTCATTATCTTCATCGTTTGTGTAAATATGTTCATCTTGACTTTGTCAAACTCAAGGACAACACTCAGCACTGAATCTACAGCTAAACACATTCTCCAACAAGTAAAGGTTCTATTTTGGGGCTAAACATCTATTGGCAATTTACCAGAACCATAAACAATGCTAAAGAAGCTCACACATTGGACTATATTTATTTGTATTTACAGTGTGCAGTGTCAGTTATTCCCTCTGCCTCAGCATCATGTCTCCGGGCTGGGTCAAGCCACAGGACGACCTCTACATCTCAGGTAGTGTTCTCCATTGATTAGAAATGGACAAAGGATCCAGTGGTCTGTTGAATCCAGCCTCTATATGAATCCACACCTACGTCGTCACATGCTGCATCCATTAACTGGAGAAGACTGTCCCAGGTACAGGGCAAATCAGCTGTGATTTAGAGGGAGGGCACAGTGATGTTTCTTCAAGCCCCCTGTCCCCAGTTCTCCTGATGTTTGTGGGAATCAAGCCAAGGACACTCCTGTCCCAAGCCCACTTCTCTAACCATTACAGCATGGCTGCGCCCAAGAGAAAGAAGTGCAGAGATCCTGGAGGTTCTGTAATAACGTGTAGATGAAAAGAGTGGATTTATCAAGCCCCTCTTCTGTCCCTCTGCTCTAAAAATCGATTTATTTCATAATGATAATATAGAGGAGGTATCAGATATTAAACCTAGATAACTGATACTAAACTTGATCTTAGCTGAAAGGCAGAGTAGTGATGAACCTCCCACTGAAATGTAGCTGGTGCAATGTGGACAATATCAATCTAACACATAATCACACAGCCATTCTGTGATCAGGCCCCTGTCCTGCTCAGCTCCCCCACTACATTCTGTCCTCCCCAGACATGTCCTTTTACTTAGAGTTAATAAAAGTGTGGTGTAAGTGTTATTTTATTATTATAAATGCACAGTTACTGTGAGTGTCCTGAAAATTGAAATGTATATTTAGTGTTACTCTAGTGTCTCTCTTGGTGCAGTCTTAGGCAGAGTCCAGTGTTAGTGTAAGACCAGCAGGAGGTGTTTTTACTGGTTGTTTAGTCTTTTTCAGTGAGACAAACAGACATCAGTGTAAACAGATACATTCATCATGGAGCTTAAACATCATCTGTTCCCATCACCTTCACAATGTGTGAGAGCAGCACCACCATTTTCTAAGATTCTGTTTCTGTTTTTCTTCAACTGAACTTTTCTAAATTAGACACTGCTTCAATAGCAGAAGAAACCGCTCAGTGTCTGATTATTTCCACCTGCTCTGAACCAGCCTTGGACAGACATTAGATCTGTTGGCATCTCACATAGTGTATTCTCTAAGATTCACCCAAAACACTGTTACATTTAATTTTAAATAATTAACACTTTTCATATTCTGTAACATTGCTGTAACACAGTGGTGTCACCCACGAAAGACTTGATCATCACCTGCTGAACAATGAATTAACAAATGAAACACTAGGACTATGACACTGTGACAGTTCTCATCAGCACTAAGGAACTGAAACCAAGCTCCAAACAACTGAACTCTACACAGCCTTTTACACACACCAGTAAAGAGAGAGAGAGAGAGAGAGAGAGAGAGAGAGCAGTGAGGTGAAACTCAGATTTACATGAACAGTCCTGAATCGTCCTCTTTCTCCCAGAATAGAGCAGCACTTTCACCAGATGTTCAGCTTCATTTAGTCAACTTGTCCGACTTGAGGGTTCTCAGACTTATTTAACTTTAAATCTATTTGCAGATTTCTATATGTTTTCAGGTAAAAAATGTAGACAGTTTGTACACACCCTGAGCTCTCAATGCCTGATAAGTCAGATTATGATATTCCCACACAATGCCACATGTAACCATCGTTAATGTTCTTCAAAGAAGTCATCAAGTTGTGAAAAGGCTTTAACCTACACCTTATTTAAATACTCGAGTACCAAAAGTGTTTTAAGGCGAAATAAGTGTTTACACAGTTTTTCTATTGCTGCCCCATATTTCATTTTACTGATGTTGTTGTTTTTTTTTAGTGTCGCGGTGGCAACAGGGTGAATAAAAAAGCACAGACGTCTCTGTCCACCTCTACTGACTCCTCTCAACGCAAGGGAGCAGTGACTCTATTTCGAGCTCCTCCCTAATCACTGAGCTACTTACCCAATCACGGAGAGTACGCCCAGCAACCCGTTGGAGAAAGCTCATTTTGGCCACTTGTATCTGACGGAGTTCAGTGCCCACATTGAACAAGTTTGACTTACTGCTGAGGATGCAAACACAACTCAAAATCTCAGAATACAAGGACAGTACAACCCTGGCATGCAATACTCACAAAGGACCTCCCTCAGAATCACTCAGGGAACAGGGTCATACACCTTCTTCCTCCAAAATTCTAGGTTCGACTATCGTACGGATTCTCCTTTCCAGCACCTTGGCATAGACTTTCCCAAGGAGGCTGAAAAGTGTGATGCCACAATAATTGGCACACTTTCTCTGGTCCACTTTTTTTAAAAACAGGAACCACTATCCCTGTTTGCCAATCCAAAGGCACCATTCCCGAGGTCCATGCAATATTGTAGAGGCGTGTCATCCAAGACAGCGCCACAGTATCAAGTGCCTTCAGTGACTCTGGGCAAATCTCATCCACTCCGGGGGTTTGCCACTGCATCACATCACCACCTCAGTTACTTCAGCCAAGGAAATGGGATCTGAAACTTCTGGCCCTACCTCCTGCACAGGAGGCATGTCTGTCAGCCAAGTTTAGTTTCACCATCATTACTGAGCACCGCTTGGACAGTGTCCCCTCTCCACCTCCTGAGCTGGCTGAGCTTTCTAGAACCTCTTTGAGGCCGCCTGGTAGTGATCTTCCATGGCCTCTCCAAACTCCTCCCATACTCTGGATTTTGCTTTAGCAACTGCCACAGCTGCAGCCCTTTTTGCTTGCCGGTACCCATCCGCAGATTCGGAAGTTCCCTAAACCAGCCAAGACCAAAAAGCCTCCTTCTTCTGCTTGACAGCTTCCCTCACCCCCAGTGTCCACCAGTGGGTTCTTGGGTTGCCACCATAACAGGCACAGACAAGCTTATGAACATAGCTACATGCAGCTGCTTTCACAATGGAAGTCTGGAACAGAGTCCATTCAGACTCCATTCCCCCTACCTTCTCCGGAACATGTGAGAAGTTCTCTCTGAGGTGAGAGTTGAAATCCATCCAGACAGAGTCCTCTGCCAGCTTTTCCCAGCATACGTTTGGGCTTACTAGGTCTGTTCGGCATCTTTCCCCGCCATTGGATCCAACTCACCAACAGAGGGTGACCGGTTGACAGCTCAGCCCCTCTCTTTACCCGAGTATCCAAAACATATGGATCCAGATCAGAAAATACGACCACAAAATCAATCATTGACCTTTGGCTCAAGGTGCTCTGGTACCAAGTATACTTATGAGCAGACTTATGTTTGAGTATGTTGTTCGTTACAGACAAACCATAACTAGCAAACAAGTCCAATTACATCACACCACTCAGGTTCAGATCGGGCAAGCCATTCCTCCCAACCTCTCCTCTTCAATTTTCCCAGTCATTACCAATAAAGTCCCCCAGCAAAACAATAGAGTCAGTGCATGGAATCCTCTCTAGAACACCTTCATTAGACTGATTAACATCAGGTTTACCGTCACTCTCTAATCATTCTACACCTTCATTAGACTGATTAACATCAGGTTTACTGTCACTCTCTAATCCTTCTACACCTTCATTAGACTGATTAACATCAGGTTTACCATCACTCTCTAATCCTTCTACACCTTCATTAGACTGATTAACATCAGGTTTACTGTCACTCTCTAATCCTTCTACACCTTCATTAGACTGATTAACATCAGGTTTACCGTCACTCTCTAATCCTTCTACACCTTCATTAGACTGATTAACATCAGGTTTTCTGTCACTCTCTAATCCTTCTACACCTTCATTAGACTGATTAACATCAGGTTTACCGTCACTCTCTAATCCTTCTACACCTTCATTAGACTGATTAACATCAGGTTTACCGTCACTCTCTAATCCTTCTACACCTTCATTAGACTGATTAACATCAGGTTTTCTGTCACTCTCTAATCCTTCTACACCTTCATTAGACTGATTAACATCAGGTTTACCGTCACTCTCTAATCCTTCTACACCTTCATTAGACTGATTAACATCAGGTTTTCTGTCACTCTCTAATCCTTCTACACCTTCATTAGACTGATTAACATCAGGTTTACCATCACTCTCTAATCCTTCTACACCTTCATTAGACTGATTAACATCAGGTTTACCATCACTCTCTAATCCTTCTACACCTTCATTAGACTGATTAACATCAGGTTTACTGTCACTCTCTAATTCTTCTACACCTTCATTAGACTGATTAACATCAGGTTTACCGTCACTGTCTAATCCTTCTACACCTTCATTAGACTGATCAACATCAGGTTTACCATCACTCTCTAATCCTTCTACACCTTCATTAGACTGATTAACATCAGGTTTACCGTCACACTCTAATCCTTTTACACCTTCATTAGACTGATCAACATCAGGTTTACCGTCA